>NC_142477.1:4802395-4976423 GCF_049115385.1 Moschus berezovskii | reverse complement strand
TCACACAGCCGTCCCCTTTGGAGAGGAGAACACACTTTATGGACTCAATTCGAGAGGAGCCCCTGTGCACATTGAAGGGCTCGAGAGGAAACCGGAAGTTCCCCTTCCAACACCAAAGGGGAACTGACTTCCCTGAAGCAACCCCAGCGAGTTCCTGAGGTCCCAGTCGCAACTCGAGAAGCACCCCCAGCTTCCCGCCGCACCTCGAGAAACAGACGAAAATTCTTCCCTCCATGCGAGATGAGGAAATTTGGCGATGCAGCATCTCACGAGAAATACCACATTCCCTCTGGAAAGGCAAAAAGGTACTTGACACCCTTTATTCGACTCAGAAAGTTCCCTCACACAGCCGTCCCCTTTGGAGAGGAGAAAACACTTTACGGACTCAATTCGAGGGGAGCCCCTGTGCACATTGAAGGGCTCAAGAGGAAACCGGAAGTTTCCCTTCCAACACCAAAGAGGAGCTGACTTCCCTGAAGCAACCCCAGCGAGTTCCTTAGGTCCCCGTCGCAACTCGAGAAGTACTCCCAGCTTCCAACCGCAACTCGAGCAACACCCCAAAATTCTCCCCTCCATGCGAGATGAGGAAATTTGTCGATGCAGCATCTCACGAGAAATACCACATTCCCTCTGGAAAGGCAAAAAGTTACTTGACACCCTTTATTCGACTCAGAAAGTTCCCTCACACAGCCGTCCCATTTGGAGAGGAGAACACACTTTACGGACTCAATTCGAGGGGAGACCCTGTGCACATTGAAGGGCTCGACAGGAAACCGGAAGTTCCCCTTCCAAAACCAAAGGGGACCTGACTTCCCTGAAGCAACACCAGCGAGGTCCTGAGGTCCCCGTCGCAACTCGAGAAGCACCCCCAGCTTCCCGCCGCAACTCGAGAAACACCCCAAATTCTCCCCTCCATGCGAGATGAGGAAATTTGGCGATGCAGCATCTCAGGAAAAATACCACATTCCCTCTTGAAAGGCAAAAAGGTACTTGACACCCTTTATTCGACTCAGAAAGTTCCCTCACACAGCCGTCCCCTTTGGAGTGGAGAACACAGTTTCCGGCTCAATTCGAGAGGAGTACCTGTGCACACTGAAGGGCTCGAGAGGAAACCGGAATTTACCCTTCCAACACCAAAGGGGACCTGACTTCCATGAAGCAACCCCAGCGAGGTCCTGAGGTCCCCGTCGCAACTCGAGAAGCACCCCCAGCTTCCCGTCGCAACTTGAGAAACACCCCACAATTATCCCCTCCATGCGAGATGAGGAAATTTGGCGATGCAGCATCTCAAGGGAAATACGACATTCCCTCTGGAAACGCAAAAAGGTACTTGACACCCTGTATTCCACTCAGAAAGTTCCCTCACACAGCCGTCCCCTTTGGAGAGGAGAACACACTTTATGGACTCAATTCGAGAGGAGACCCTATGCACATTGAAGGGCTCGAGAGGATACCGGAAGTTCCCCTTCCAATACCAAGGGGAACTGACTTCCCTGAAGCAACGCCAGCGAGTTCCTGAGGTCCCCGTCTCAACTCGGAAAGCACCCCAAGCTTCCCGCCGCAACTCGAGAAACACCCCAAAAATTATCCCCTCCATGCGAGATGAGGAAATTTGGCGATGCAGCATCTCAAGAGAAATACCAAATTCCCTCTGGAAAGGCAAAAAGGTACTGGACACTCTTTTTTCGACTCAGAAAGTTCCCTCACACAGCCGTCCGCTTTGGAGAGGACAACACACTTTACCGACTCAATTCGAGAGGAGTCCCTGTGCATATTGAAGGGCTCGAGATGAAACCAGAAGTTCCCCTTCCAACACCAAAGGTGACCTGTCTTCCCTGAAGCAACCCCAGCGAGTTCCCGAGGTCCCCGTCGCAACCTAGAAGTACCCCCAACTTCCCGCCGCAACTCGAGAAACAACCCAAAATTATCCCCTCCATGCGAGATGAGGAAATTTAGCGATTCAGCATCTCAAGAGAAACACCAAATTCCCTCTGGAAAGGCAAAAAGGTACTTGACACCCTTTATTCGACTCAGAAATTTCCCTCACACAGCCGTTCCCTTTGGACCGGAGAACACACTTAACGGACTCAATTCGAGAGGAGCCCCTGTGCACATTGAAGGGCTCGAGAGGAAACCGGAAGTTCCCCTTCCAACACCAAAGGGGACCTGACTTCCCTGAAGCAAACCCAGCGAGTTCCTGAGGTCACCGTCGCAACTCGAGAAGCACCCCCAGCTTCCCGGCGCAACTCGAGAAACACCCCAAAATTATCCCCTCCATGCGAGATGAGGAAATTTGGCGATGCAGCATCTCAAGAGAAATACCCCATTCCCTCTGGAAAGGCAAAAAGGTACCTGACACCCTTTATTCGAATCAGAAAGTTCCCTCACACAGCCGTCCCCTTTGGAAAAGAGAACACACTTTATGGACTCAAATCGAGAGGAGCCCCTGTGCACATTGAAGGGCTCGAGAGGAAACCGGAAGTTCCCCTTCCAACACCAAAGGGGACCTGACTTCCCTGAAGCAAACCCAGCGAGTTCCTGAGGTCACCGTCGCAACTCGAGAAGCACCCCCAGCTTCCCGGCGCAACTCGAGAAACACCCCAAAATTATCCCCTCCATGCGAGATGAGGAAATTTGGCGATGCAGCATCTCAAGAGAAATACCCCATTCCCTCTGGAAAGGCAAAAAGGTACCTGACACCCTTTATTCGAATCAGAAAGTTCCCTCACACAGCCGTCCCCTTTGGAAAAGAGAACACACTTTATGGACTCAAATCGAGAGGAGCCCCTGTGCACATTGAAGGGCTCGAGAGGAAACCGGAAGTTCCCCTTCCAACACCAAAGGAGACCTGACTTCCCTGAAGCAAACCCAGTGAATTCCTGAGGTCTCCGTCGCAACTCGAGAAGCACCCCCAGCTTACCGCCGCAACTCGAGAAACACCCCAAAATTATCCCTCCATTCGAGATGCGGAAATTTGGCGATGCAGCATCTCAAGAGAAATACCACATTCCCTGTGGAAAGGCAAAAAGGTACTTGACACCCTTTATTCGACTCAGAATGTTCCCTCACACAGCCGTCCCCTTTGGAGAGGAGAACACAATTTACGGACTCAATTCGAGAGGAGCCACTGTGCACATTGAAGGGCTCGAGAGAAAACCGGAAGTTCCCCTTCCAACACCAAAGGGGACCTGACTTCCCAGAAGCAACCCCAGCGAGGTCCTGAGGTCCCCGTCGCATCTCGAGGAGCACTCCCAGCTTTCCGCCGCAACTCGCGAAACACCCCAAAATTATCCCCTCCATGCGAGATGAGGAAATTTGGCGAGGCACTATCTCAAGAGAAATACCACATTCCCTCGGAAAGAAAAAAGGTACTTGACACCCTTTATTAGACTCAGAAAGTTCCCTCACACAGCCGTCCCCTTTGGAGAGGACAACACACTTTACGGATTCAATTCGAGAGGAGCCACTGTGCACATTGAAGGGCTCGAGAGGAAACCGGACGTTCCGCTTCCAACAACAAAGGGGACCTTACTTCCCTGAAGCAACCCCAGCGAGTTCCTGTGTACCCCGTTTCAACTCGAGAAGCACCCCAAGCTTCCCGCCGCAACTCGAGAAACACCCCAAAATTATCCCCTCCATGCGAGATGAGGAAATTTGGCGATGCAGCATCTCAAGAGAAACACCACATTCCCTCTCGAAAGGCAAAAATGTACTTGACACCCTTTATTCGACTCAGAAAGTTCCCTCACACAGCCGTCCCCTTTGGAGAAGAGAACACACTTTACGGACTCAATTCAAGAGGAGCCCCTGTGCAGATTGAAGGGCTCGAGAAGAAACCGGAAGTTCCCCTTCCAACACCAAAGGGGACCTGACTTCCCTGAAGCAACCCCAGCGAGTTCCTGAGGTCCCCGTCGCAACTTCAGCAGCACCTCCAGCTTCCCGCCGCAACTCGAGAAACACCCCAAAATTATCCCCTCCATGCGAGATGAGGAAATTTGGCGAGGCAGCATCGCAAGAGAAATAGCACATTACCTCGGAAAGGAAAAAAGGTACTTGACACCCATTATTCGACTCAGAATGTTCCCTCACACAGCCGTCCCCTTTGGAGAGGAGAACACACTTTACGGACTCAATTCGAGAGGAGCCCCTGTGCACATTGAAGGGCTCGGGAGGAAATCGGAAGTTCCCCTTCCAACACCAAAGGGGACCTGAGTTCCCTGAAGCAACCCCAGCGAGTTCCTGAGGTCCCCTTCGAAACTCGAGAGCACACCCAGCTTCCCGCCGCAACTCGAGAAACACCCGAAAATTATCCCCTCCATGCGGGATGAGGAAATTTGGCGATGCAGCATCTCAAGAGAAATACCACATTCCCTCTGGAAAGGCAAAAACGTACTTGACACCCTTAATGCGACTCAGAAAGTTCCCTCACACAGCCGTCCCCTTTGAACAGGAGAACACACTTTACGGACTCAATTCGAGAGGAGCCCCTGTGCACATTGAAGGGCTCGAGAGGAAACCGGAAGTTCCCCTTCCAAGACCAAAGGGGACCTGACTTCCCTGAAGCAACCCCAGCGAGTTCCTGAGGTCCCCGTCGCAACTCGAGAAGCACCCCCAGCTTCGCGCCGCAACTCGAGAAACACCCCAAAATTATCCCCTCAATGCGAGATGAGGAAATTTTGCGATGCAGCATCTCAAGAGAAATACCACATTCCCTCTTGAAATGTAAAAAAGTACTTGACACCCTTTATTCGACTCAGAAAGTTCCCTCACAAAGCCGTCCCCTTTGGAGAGGAGAATACACTTTATGGACTCAGTTCGAGATGAGCACCTGTGCACATATAATGGCTCGAGAGGAAACCGGAAGTTCCCCTTCCAGCACCAAAGGCGACCTAACTTCCCTGAAGGAACCCCAGCGAGTTCCTGAGATCCCCGTCGCAACTCGAGAAACACCCCCAGCTACCCGCCGCAACTCGAGAAACACCCCTAAATTATCCCCTCAATGCGAGATGAGGAAATTTTGCAATGCAGCATCTCAAGAGAAATACCACATTCCCTCTTGAAAGGCAAAAAGGTACTGGACACCCTTTATTCGACTCAGAAAGTTCCCTCACACAGCCCTCCCCTTTTAGAGGAGAACACACATTATGGACTCAATTTGAGATGAGCCCCTGTGCACATTTAAGGGCTCGAGAGGAACCCGGATGTTCCCCTTCCAACATCAAAGAGGACCTGACATCGATGAAGCAACCGCAGCGAGTTCCTGAGGTCCCCGTCGCAACTCGAGAAACACCGCCATCTTCCCGCTGCAACTTGAGAAACACCCCAAAATTATCCCCTCAATGCGAGATGAGGAAATTTTGCGATGCAGCATCTCACGAGAAATACCAAATTCCCTCTGGAAAGGCAAAAAGGTTCTTGACATCCTTTATTCGACTCAGAAATTTCCCTCACACAGCCGTCCCCTTTGGAGAGGAGAACACACTTTCCGGACTCAATTCCAGAGGAGCCCCTGTGCACATTGAAGGGCTCGAGAGGAAACCGGAAGTTCCCCTTCCAACACCAAAGGGGACCTGACTTCCCTGAAGCAACCCCAGCGAGTTCCTGAGGTCCCTGTCCCAACTCGAGAAGCACTCCCAGCTCCCCCCCGCAACTCGAGAAACACCCCAAAATTCTCCCCTCCATGCGAGATGAGGAAATTTGGCGATGCAGCATCTCACGAAAAATACCACATTCCCTCTGGATAGGCAAAAAGCTACTTGACACCCTTTATTCGACTCAGAAAGTTCCCTCACACAGCCGTCCCCTTTGGAGAGGAGCACACACTTTACGGACTCAATTCGAGGGGAGCCCCTGTGCACATTGAAGGGCTCGAGAGGATACCGGAAGTTCCCCTTCCAACACCAAAGAGGACCTGACTTCCCTGAAGCAACCCCAGCGAGTTCCTGAAGTCCCCGTCGCAACTCGAGAAGTACTCCCAGCTTACATCCGCAACTGGAGCAACACCCCAAAATTATCCCCTCCATGCGAGATGAGGAAATTTGGCGATGCAGCATCTCACGAGAAATACCACATTCCCTCCGGAAAGGCAAAAAGGTACTTGACACCCTTTATTCGACTCAGAAAGTTCCCTCACACAGCCGTCCCCTTTGGAAAGGAGAACACACTTTACGGACTCAATTCGAGAGGAGCCCCTGTGCACATTGAAGGGCTCGAGAGGAAACCGGAAGTTCCCCTTCCAACACCAAAGGGGACCTGACTTCCCTGAAGCAACCCCAGCGAGTTCCTGAGGTTCCCGTCGCAACTCGAGAAGCACCCCCAGCTTCTCCCGCAACTCGAGAAACACCCCAAAATTATCCCCTTCATGCGAGATGAGGAAATTTGGTGCTACAGCAATTCAAGAGAAATACCACATTCCCTCTAGAAAGGCAAAAAGGTACTTGACACCCTTTATTCGACTCAGAAAGTTCCCTCACACAGCCGTCCCCTTTGGAGAGGAGAACACACTTTCCGGACTCAATTCCAGAGGAGCCCCTGTGCACATTGAAGGGCTCGAGAGGAAACCGGAAGTTCCCCTTCCAACACCAAAGGGGACCTGACTTCCCTGAAGCAACCCCAGCGAGTTCCTGAGGTCCCCTTCGAAACTCGAGAGCACACCCAGCTTCCCGCCGCAACTCGAGAAACACCCGAAAATTATCCCCTCCATGCGGGATGAGGAAATTTGGCGATGCAGCATCTCAAGAGAAATACCACATTCCCTCTGGAAAGGCAAAAACGTACTTGACACCCTTTATGCGACTCAGAAAGTTCCCTCACACAGCCGTCCCCTTTGGACAGGAGAACACACTTTACGGACTCAATTCGAGAGGAGCCCCTGTGCACATTGAAGGGCTCGAGGGGAAACCGGAAGTTCCCCTTCCAAGACCAAAGGGGACCTGACTTCCCTGAAGCAACCCCAGCGAGTTCCTGAGGTCCCCATCGCAACTCGAGAAGCACCCCCAGCTTCGCGCCGCAACTCGAGAAACACCCCAAAATTATCCCCTCAATGCGAGATGAGGAAATTTTGCGATGCAGCATCTCAAGAGAAATACCACATTCCCTCTTGAAAGGCAAAAAGGTACTGGACACCCTTTATTCGACTCAGAAAGTTCCCTCACACAGCCCTCCCCTTTTAGAGGAAAACACACATTATGGACTCAATTTGAGATGAGCCCCTGTGCACATTTAAGGGCTCGAGAGGAACCCGGATGTTCCCCTTCCAACATCAAAGAGGACCTGACATCGATGAAGCTACCGCAGCGAGTTCCTGAGGTCCCCGTCGCAACTCGAGAAACACCGCCATCTTCCCGCCGCAACTTGAGAAACACCCCAAAATTATCCCCTCAATGCGAGATGAGGAAATTTTGCGATGCAGCATCTCAAGAGAAATGCCACATTCCCTCTTGAAAGGTAAAAATGTACTTGCCACCCTTTATTCGACTCAGAAAGTTTCCTCACACAGCCGTCCCCTTTGGAGAGGAGAACACACTTTACGGACTCAATTCGAGAGGAGCCCCTGTGCACATTGAAGGGCTCGAGAGAAACCCGGACGTTCCCCTTCCAAACGCAAAGGGGCCTGACTCCCTGGAGCAACCCCAGCGACTTCCTGAGGTCCCCGTCGCAACTCGAGAAGCACCCCCAGCTTCCCGACGCAACTCAAGAAACACCCCAAAATTATTCCCTCAATGCGAGATGAGGAAATTTTGCGATGCAGCATCTCAAGAAAAATACCACATTCCCTCTTGCAAAGGAAAAAGGTACTTGACACTCTTTATTCGACTCAGATAGTTCCCTCACACAGCCGTCCCCTTTGGAGAGAACACACTTTATCGACTCGATTCAAGATGAGCCCCTGTGCACATTTAAGGGCTCGAGAGGAACCCGGAAGTTCCCCTTCCAACACCAAAGAGGACATGACTTCCCTGAAGCGACCCCAGCGAGTTCCTGAGGTCCCCGTCGCAACTCGAGAAGCACCGCCAGCTTCCCGCTGCAACTCGAGAAACACCCCAAAATTATTCTCTCAATGCGAGGTGAGGAAATTTTGCAATGCAGCATCTCAAGAGAAATACCACATTTCCTCTTGAAAGGCAAAAAGGTACTTGACACCCTTTATTCGACTCAGAAAGTTCCCTCACACAACAGTCCCATTTGAGGAGTACAGACTTCATTCACTCAATTCGAGATGAGCCCCTGTGCACATTTAAGTGCTCAATAGGAACCCGCAAGTTCCCCTTCCAACACCAAAGGGGACCTTACTTCCCTGAAGCAACCCCAGGGAGTTCCTGTGTTCCCCGTCCCAACTCTTGAAGCACTCCCAGCTTCCCGGTGCAACTCGAGAAACACCCCAAAATTACTCCCTCCGTGCGAGATGAGGAAATTTGGCGATGCAGCATCTAAAGAGAAATACCACATTCCCTCTTGAAAGACAAAAAGATACTTCACACCCTTTATTCGACTCAGGAAGTTCCCTGACACAGCCATCCCTTTTTAGAGGAGAACACACTTTAAGGACTCAATTGGAGATCAGCCCCTGTGTACATTTAAGGGCTCGAGAGGAACACGGAAGTTCCCCTTCCAAGAGCAAATGGGACCTGACTTCCCTGAAGCAAACCCAGCGAGTTCCTGAGGTCCCCGTCGCAACTCGAGAAGCACCCCCAACTTCCCGCCGCGACTCGAGAAACACCCCAAGATTATCCCCTCAATGCCAGATGAGGAAATTTTGCGATGCATCATCTCAAGAGAAATACCACATTCCCTCTTGAAAGGCAAAAAAGTACTTGACATCCTTTATTCAACTCAGGAAGTTCCCTCACACTGCCGTCCCCTTTGGAGAAAACACACTTTATGGACTCAATTCGAGATGAGCCCCTGTGCACATTTAAGGGTTCAAGAGGCACCCGGTCGTTCCCCTTCCAACAGCAAAGGGCCCTGACTTCCCTGAAGCAACCCCAGCGAGTTCCTGAGGTCCCCATCACAACTCTTGAAGGACCCCCAGCTTTCTGCCGCATCTCGAGAAACACCCCAAAATTATCCCCTCAATGTGAAATGAGGAAATTTTGCGATGCAGCATCTCAAGAGAAATATACCTTCCCTCTTGAAAGACAAAAAGGTACTTGACACCCTTTATTCGACTCAGAAAGTTCCCTGACACAACAGTCCCATTTCAGAGGAGTATACTCTTCAATGACTCAATTCGAGATTAGCCCCTGTGTACATTTAAGGGCTCGAGAGGAACCCGGAAGTTTTTCTTCCAAAAGCAAAGGGGACCTTACTTCCCTGAAGAAACCGCAGCGAGTTCCTGAGGTCCCATTCGCAACTCGAGAAGCACCCCCAGCTTCCCGCCGCAACTCCAGAAACACACCAAAATTTTCCCCTCATTGCGAGATGAAGAAATTTTGCGATGCAGCATCTCAAGAGAAATACCACATTCCCTCTTGAAAGGCAAAAACCTACTTGACACCCTTTATTCGACTCAGAAAGTTCCCTCACACAGCCATCCCCTTTTAGAGGAGAACACAGTTTATGGACTCAATTCGAGATGAGACCCTGTGCACATTTAAGGGCTCGAGAGGAAACCGGAAGTTTCCCTTCTAACACCAAAGGGGACCTGACTTCCCTAAAGAAACCCCAGCAAGTTCCTGAGGTTCCCGTCGCACCTCGAGAAGCACACCCAGCTTCCCGCCGCAACACGAGAAACACTCCAAAATTATCCCCTCAATGCGAGATGAGGAAATTTTGCGATGCAGCATCTCAGGAGAAATACCACATTCCCTCTTGAAAGGCAAAAAGTTACTTGACACCCTTTATTCGAGTCAGAAATTTCCCTCACACAGCCGTCCCCTTAGCAGAGAACACACTTTATGGACTCAATTCGAGATGAGACCCTGTGCACATTTAAGGGCTCGATAGGAACCCGGAAGTTCCCCTTCCAACAGCAAAGGGGACCTGACTTCCCTGATGTAACCCCAGCGAGTTCCTGAGGTCCCCGTCGCAACTCGAGAAGCCCCCCCAGCTTCCCGACGCAACTCCAGAAACACAGCAAAATTTTCCCCTCAATGCGAGATGAAGAAATTTTGCGATGCAGCATATCAAGAGAAATACCACATTCCCTCTTGAAAGGCAAAACGTTACTTGACACCCTTTATTCGACTCAGAAAGTTCCCTCACACAGCCGTCCCCTTTTAGAGGGGAATCCACTTTATGGACTCAATTCGAGATGAGTCCCTGTGCACATTTAAGGGCTCGAGAGGAACCCGGAAGTTTTTCTTCCAAAAGCAAAGGGGACCTTATTCCCTGACGCAACCCCAGCGAGTTCCTGAGGTCCCAGTCGCAACTCGAGAAGCACCCCCAGCTTCCCGCCGCAACTCCAAAAACACACCAAAATTTTCCCCTCAATGCGAGATGAAGAAATTTTGCGATGCAGCATCTCAAGAGAAATACCACATTCCCTCTTGAAAGGCAAAAACCTACTTGACACCCTTTATTTGACTCAGAAAGTCCCCTCACACAGCCGTCCCCTTTTAGAGGAGAACACAGTTTATGGACTCAATTCGAGATGAGCCCCTGTGCACATTTAAGGGCTCGAGAGGAAACCGGAAGTTCCCCTTCCAACACCAAAGGGGACCTGACTTCCCTAAAGCAACCCCAGCGAGTTCCTGAGGTTCCCGTTTCACCTCGAGAAGCACACCCAGCTTCCCGCCGCAACACGAGAAACACTCCAAAATTATCCCCTCAATGCGAGATGAGGAAATTTTGCGATGCAGCATCTCAAAGAAATACCACATTCCCTCTTGAAAGGCAAAAAGGTACTTGACACCCTTTATTCGAGTCAGAAAGTTCCCTCACACAGCCGTCCCCTTTGCAGAGAACACACTTTATGGACGCAATTCGAGATGACACCCTGTGCACATTTAAGGGCTCGATAGGAACCCGGAAGTTCCCCTTCCAACACCAAAGGGGACCTGACTTCCCTGAAGCAACCCCAGTGTGTTTCTGAGGTCTTCGTCGTAACTCGAGAAGCACCCGCAGCTTTCCGCCGCAACTCGAGAAACACTCCAATATTATCCCCTCAATGCGAGATGAGGCAATTTTGCGATGCAGCATCTCAAGAGAAATACCACATTCCCTCTTGAAAGGCATAAAGGTACTTGACACCCTTTATTCGACTCAGAAAGTTCCCTCACACAGCCGTCCCCTTTGGAAATGAGAACACACTTTATGGACTCAATTCGAGATGAGTCCCTGTGCACATTGAAGGGCTCGAGAGGAACCCGGAAGTTGCCCTTCCAACGCCAAAGGGGAACTGACTTCCCTGAAGCAACCCCAGCGAGTTCCTGAGGTCACGGTCGCAACTCGAGAAGCACCCCCAGCTTCCCGCCACAACTCGAGAAACACCCCAAAATTATCCCCTCCATGCGAGATGAGGAAATTTGGCGATGCAGCATCTCAAGAGAAACACCACATTCCCTCTGAAAAGGCAAAAAGGTACTTGACACCCTTTTTTCGACCCAGAAAGTTCCCTCACACAGCCGTCCCCTTTGGAGAGAACACACATTATCCACTCAATTCGAGATGAGACCCTGTGCATATTTAAGGGCTTTAGAGGAACCCGGAAGTTCCCCTTCCAACACCGAAGGGGACCTGACTTCCCTGAAGCAACCCCAGCGAGTTCCTGAGGTCCGCGTCGCAACTCGAGAAGCACCCCCAGCTTCCCGCCGCAACTCGTAAAACACACCAAAATTATCCCCTCAATGCGAGATGAGGAAATTTTGCAATGCATCATCTCAAGAGAAATAACACATTCCCTCTTGAAAGGCAAAAAGTTACTTGATACCCTTTATTCGACTCAGAAAGTTCCCTCACACAGCCGTCCCCTTTTAGTGGAGAACAAACTTTATGGACTCAATTCGAGATGAGCCCCTGTGTACATATAAGGGCTCGAGATGAACAGGGAAGTTCCCCTTCCAACAACAAAGGGGACCTGAATTCCCTGAAGCAACGCCAGCGAGTTCCTGAGGTCCCCGTCGCAACTCTTGAAGCACCCCTGGTTCCCGCCGTAACTCGAGAGACACTCCAAAATTATTCCCTCAATGCGAGATGAGAAAATTTTGCGATGCAGCATCTCAAGAGAAATACCACATTCCCTCTTGTAAGGCAAAAAGGTACTTAACACCCATTATTCTACTCAGAAAGTTCCCTCACACAGCCATCCGCTTTTAGAGGAGAACACACTTCATGGACTCAATTCGAGATGAGCCCCTGTGCACATTTAAGGGCTCGAGAAGAACCCGGAAGTTCCCCTTCCAACACCAAAGAGGACCTGACTTCCTTTAAGCAACCCCAGCGAGTTCCTGAGGTCCCCATTGCAACTCGAGAAGAACCACCAGCTTCAAGCCGCAACTATGAAAACACCCCAAAATTATACCCTCAATGCGAGATGAGGAAATTTTCCCATGCAGAATCTCAAGAGAAATACCACATTGCCTCTTGAAAAGCAAAAAGGTACTTGACACCCTTTATTCGACTCAGAAAGTTCCCTCACACAGCCGTCCCTTTGGAGAGGAGAAGACACTTTATGGACTCAATTCGAGATGAGCCCCTGTTCACATTTAAGGGCTTGAGAGGAAACCGGAAGTTCCCCTTCCAAAACCAAAGGGGACCTGACTTCCCTGAAGCGACCCGAGCGAGTTCCTGAGGTCCCCGTAGCAAATTGAGTTGTACCCCCAGCTTCCTGCCGCAACTCGGGAAACACCAAAAAATTATCCCCTCAATGCGAGATGAGGAAATTTTGCGATGCATAATCTCAAGAGAAATACCACCTTCCCTCTTGAAAGGCAAAGTTTTCTTGACACCCTTTTTTGGGACGCAGAAATTTCACTATCATCCATCCCCATTGGAGAGGAAAATAAACTTTACGAACTCAATTCGAGATGAGCCCCTATTCCCATTTAACGGCTCTAGAGCAAACCTAAATTTTCCTTTCCAACAAAAAGGGGATTTGACTTCCCTGAAGAAACCCGAGCAAGGTCCTGATGTCCCCATCGTACCTCGAGAAGTACCCCCAGATTCCTGCCGCAACTCGAGAAACACCACAAAATTATTCCCTCAATGCGAGATGAAGAAATTTTGCGCTGCAGTATTTCAAGAGAAACACCACATTCCTTCTTGCAAGGCAAAAGGGTACAGGACACCCTTTTTGCGACTCAGAAAGTTCCCTCACACAGCCGTCCCCTTTGGAGAGGAGAACACACTTTATGGACTCAATACGAGATGAGCCCATATTCCCACTTAATTGCTCGGGAGTAAACCGGAAGTTCAGCTTACAACTCCAATGGGGACCTGACTGCCCTGAAGCAACCAGAGCGACATCCTGGGGTCCCCGTCGCAACTCGAGCAGTTACCACAGCTTCCCGCCACAACCAGAGAAAAACCACAAAATTTTCACCGCAACGCGAGGTGAGGAAATTTTGTGCTGCATCTCAAAAGAAATATCACATTCCCGCTTGAAAGGCAATGGGTACTTGACACCCTTTATTCGACTCAGAAATTTCACTAACATCAGTCCCCATTGGAGAGGAGAACACATTTTATGGACTCAATTCTAGATGAGCCCCTATTCCCATTAACAGCTCGAGAGTAAACCGGAGGTTCCCCTTCCAACAAAAAAGGGGTCCTGACTTCCGTGAAGCAACCCGAGCGAGTTCCTGAAGTCCCCGTCTCAACCTGAGAAGCACCCCCAGCTTCCCGCTGCAAATCGAGAAACACCACAAAATTATCCCCTCAATATGAGAGGAGGAAATTTTGCGATGCAGAATCTCAAGAGAAATACCACAATCCCTTTTGAGGAGGCAAAAACGTACTTGACACCCTTTATTCGACTCAGAAAGTTCCCTCAAACAGCTGTCCCCTTTGGAAAGGAGAACACACTTTATGGACTCAATTCGAGATGAGCCCCTGTTCACATTTAAGGGCTCGAGAGTAAACCGTAAGTTCCCCTTCCAACATCAAAGGGGAGCTGACTTCCCTGAAGAAATCCAAGCGAGTTCCTGAGGTCCCCGTCGCTACTAGAGAAGCACCCCCAGCTTCCCGCCGCAACTCGGGAAACACCACAAAATTATCCCTTAAATGCGAGATGAGGAAATTTGGCGATGCAGAATCTCAAGAGAAATACCACATTCCCTCTTTAAGGCAAAAAGGTACTTGACACCCTTTATTCGACTCAGAAAGTTCCCTCACACAGCCGTCCCGTTTTAGAGGAGAACACACTTTATGGACTCATTTGGAGATGAGCCCCTGTTCACATTTAAGGGCTCGAGAGGAAACCGGAAGTTCCCCTTCCAACACCAAAGGGGACCTGACTTCCCTGAAGCAACCCCATCGAGTACCTGAGGTCCCCGTCGCAACTCTAGAAGCACCCCCAGCTTCCCGCCGCAACTCGAAAAACACCCCAAAATTATTCCCTCAATGCGAGATGAGGAAATTTTGCGCTGCAGAATCTCAAGAGAAATACCACATTTCCTCATAAAAGGCAAAAGGGTACTAAACTCCCTTTATGCAACTCAGAAAGTTCCCTCACACAGCCGTCCCCATTGGGAGGAGAACACACTTTATAGACTCTATTCGAGAAGAGGCCCTATTCACATTAAAGGGTTCGAGAGTAATACGGAAGTTCCCCTTCCAGCACAAAATGGGACCATACTTGCCTGAAGTAACTCGAGTGTGGTCCAGAGGTACTCGTTGGAACTGCAGAAGTACCCCCAGCTTCCCAACCCAATTCGTGAAACACCAAAAAATTATCCCTTCCATGTGAGATGACGAAATTTTGCGCTGCAGAGTCTCAAGAGAAATCCCACATCCCCGGTTGAAAGGCAATAGTGTACATGACTCCCTTTAGGCGACTCAGAATATTCCCAAACATCCGTCCTCAGTGGAGAGGAGAACACACTTTAAGGACTCAAATCGAGAAGAGGCAATATTCCCATTTAACGGCTCGAGAGTATTCCGGAAGTTCCCCTTCCGACACAAAAGTGGACTTGACTTCCCTGAAGCAACCCGAGCGAGTTCCTGAGGTCCCCGCCGCAACTCGAGAAGTACCCCCAGCTTCCCGCCACAATTCGAGAAACACCACAAAATTATCCCCTCAATGAGAGATGAGGTTTTTTGCGCTGCAGAATCTCAAGAGAAATCCTACATTCCCGCTTGAAAGGCAAAAGCGTACTTGACACACTTTATGCCACTCAGAAAGTTCAAAAATATCCGTCCCGTTGGAGAAGATAACACACTTTAGGGACTTAACTGGAGAAGAGGCCCTATTCCCATTAAAGGGCTCAAAAGTATTCCGGAAGTTCCCCTTCCAGCACAAATGGTACCTGATTCCCTGAAGGAACTCGAGTAAGTTTCTGAGGTCCCCATCGCAAGTGGAGAAACACCACAAAATTTTCCCCACAATGTGAGATGAGGAAAATTTGCGCTGCAGAATCTCAAGTGAAATCCCAGATATCCGCTTGAAAGGCAAAAGGGTACTTGACTCCCTTTAGCCGACTCAGAATGGTCCCTAACATTCGTCCTCAGTGGAGAGGATAACACACTTTATGGACTCAACTCCAGTAGAGGCCCTATTCCCATTAAAGGGCTCAAGAGTAATCCGGAAGTTCTCCTTCCAGGAAAAAAGGGGCCTGATTCCCTGAAGTAACTCGAGAAAGTTCCTGAGGTCCCCTTCGCAACTCGAGAAGCACAACAAAATTATCCCCTCAATGAGGAAATTTTGCGCTGCAGAGTCGCAAGTGATATCCCACATTCCCGCTTGAAAGGCATAATGGTACCTGACTCCCTTTAGGCGACTCAGAATGTTCCCTAACATCCGTCCTCAGTGGAGAGGAAAACACACTTCATGGACTCAAATCGAAAAGAGGCTATATTCCCATTTAAAGGCTCGAGAGTAATCAAGAAGTTCCGCTTCCAACACAAAAAAGGACTTGACTTCCCTGAAGCAACCTGAGCGAGTTCCTGAGGGTCCCGTCTCAACTCCAGAAGTACCCCCTGCTTCCCGCGCCAACTCGAGAAACGACACAAATGCGAGATGAGGTAATTTTCTGCTGCAGAATCTCAAGAGAAATCCCGCCTTCCCGCTTGAAAGCAAAAGGGAACTTGACACACTTTGTGCCACTCAGAATGTTCCCTAACATCCGTCCCCATTGGAGAGGTATACACACTTTATGGACTCAACTCCAGAAGAGGCCCTATTCCCATTAAAGGGCTCGAGACTAATCCGGAAGTTCCCCTTCCAGCACAAAAGGGGACCTGACTTCCCTGAAGAAACTCGAGTGAGTTCCTGAGGTCGCCATCTAAACTCAAGAGGTACCCCCAGCGTCCCGCCGCAATTCAAGAAACACCACAAAATATTCCCCTCAATGAGAGATGAGGTTTTTTGCGCTACAGAATCTCAAGAGAAATCCTACATTCCGGCTTGAAAGGCAAAAGGGTACTGACTCCGTTTACGCGACTCAGAATGTTCCCTAACATCCTTCCTCAGTGGAGAGGAAAACACACTTTATGGACTCAAATCGAGAAGAGGCATTTTTCCCATTTAACAGCTCGAGAGGAATCCGGAAGTTCCCCTTCCAACACAAAAAAGGACTTGACTTCCCTGAAGCAACCCGAGCGAGTTCCTGAGGTCCCCGACGCACCTCGAGAAGTACCACCAGCTTCCCGCCGCAACTCGAGAAACACCACAAAATTATCCCCTCAATGCGAGATGAGGAAATTTTGCGCTGCAGAATCTCAAGAGAAATCCCACATTCCCACTTGAAAGGCAGAAGGGTACTTGACTCCCTTTAGGCGACTCAGAATGTTCCTTAACTTCCATCCTCAGTGAAGAGGAGAACAAATTTATGGACTAAAATGGAGAGGAGGCAATATTCCCTTTTAACATCTCGACAGTAATCCAGAAGTTCCCCTTCCAAAACAAAAGGCGACTTGACTTCCCTGAAGCAACCCGAATGAGTTCCTGAGGTCCCCGCCATAGCTAGAGAAGTGCCCCCTGCTTCCCACCACAACTGGAGAAACACCACAAAATTATCCCCTCAATGTGAGATGAGGTTATTTTGCGCTGCGGAATCTCAAGAGATAACATACATTCCCGTTTGAAAGGCAAAAGTGTACTTGACACACTTTATGCCACACAGAAAGTTCAAAAATATCCGTCCCCATTGGAGAGAATAACACTCTTTATGGACTAAACTACAAAAGAGGCGCTATTCCCATTAAAGGGCTCGAGAGTAATCCGGAAGTTCCCCTTCCAGCACAAATGGGACCCGATTCCCTGAAGTAACTCGAGTAAGTTTCTGAGGTCCCCATCGCAACTCGAGAAACACCACATAATTATCCCCACAATGTGAGATGAGGAAATTTTGCGCTGCAGAATCTCAAGAGAAAAACCACATTCCCGCTTGAAAGGCAAAAGGGTATTTGACACCGTTTAGGCGACTCAGAATGGTCCCTAACATCCGTCCTCAGTGAGAGGAGAACACACTTTATGGACTGAAATCGAGAAGAGCTAATATTCCCATTTAAAGGCTCGAGACTAATACGGAAGTTCTCCTTCCAAAACCAAAGGGGACTTGACTTCACTGAGGCAAGTGAGTGAGTTCCTGAGGTCCCAGTCGCAACTCGAGAAGTAATCACTGCTTCCGCCGGCAACATGACAAACACCACAAAATTATCCCCTCAATGACAGATGAGGAAATTTTGCTATGCAGCATCTCAAGAGAAAACCCACATTCCCTCTTGAAAGGCAAAAAGGTACTTGACACCCTTTATTTGACTCAGAATGTTCACTCACACAGCCGTGCACTTTGGAGAGGAGACCACACTTTATGGACTCAATTCGAGATGAGCCCCTGTTCACATTTAAGGGCTCGAGAGGAACCCGGAAGTTCACCTTCCAAAACCAAAGGGGACCTGACTTCCCTTAACCAACCAGAGCAATTGCCTGAGGTCCCCGTCGCAACTCGTGAAGCACCCCCAGATTCCCGCCGCAACTCGAGAAACACCCCAAAATTATCCCGTCAATGCGAGATGAGGAAATTTTGCAATGCAGCATCTCAAGGGAAATACCACATTCATTCTTGAAAGGCAAATTTACTTGACAACCTTTATTCGACTCAGAAAGTTCCCTCACACAGCCGTCCCCTTTGGAGAGAACACACTTTATGGACTCAATTCGAGATGAGACACTGTGCATTTTGAAGGGCTCGAGAGGAATCCGGAAGTTCCCCTTCCAAAACCAAAGGGGACCTGATTTCCCTGAAGCAACCCCAGCGAGTTCCTGAGGTCCCCGTCGCAACTCGAGAAGCACCCCCAGCTTCCCGCCGCAACTCGAGAAACACCACAAAATTATATCCTCAATGGGAGATAAGGAAATTTTCCCATGCAGAATCTCAAGAGAAATACCACATTGCCTCTTGAAAGGCAAAAAGGTACTTGACACCCTTTATTCGACACTGAAAGTTCCCTCACACAGCCGTCCACTTTGGAGAGAACACACTTTATGGACTCAATTCGAGATGAGCCCCTGTGCACATTGAAGGGCTAGAGAGGAAATGGAAGTTCCTCTTCCAACATCAAAGGGGACCTGACTTCCCTGAAGCAACCCCAGCGAGTTCCTGTGGTACCCGTCGCAACTCGAGTAGAACCCCCAGCTTCCCGCCGCAACTCGAGAAACACCCCAAAATTATCCCCTCAATGCGAGATGAGGAAATTCTGCGAAGCACCATCTCAAGTGAAATACCACATTCCCTCTTGAAAGGCAAAAAGTTACTTGACACCCTTTATTCGACTCAGAAAGTTCCCTCACACAGCCGTCCCTTTTGGAGACGAGAACACACTTTATGGACTCAATTCGAGATGAGCCCCTGTTCACATTGAAGGGCTCGAGAGAAAACCGGAAGTTCCCCTTCCAACACCAAAGGGGACCTGACCTCCCTAAAGCAAACCCAGCGAGTTCCTGAGGTCCCCGTCATAACTCGAGAAGCACCTCCAGCTTCCAGCCGCACACGAGAAACACCCCAATATTATCCCCTCAATGTGAGATGAGGAAATTCTGCGATGCACCATCTCAAAAAAATACCACATTCCCTCTTGAAAGGCAAAAAGGTATTTGGCACCTTTTATTCGACGAAGAAAGTTCCCTCACACAGCCATCCCCTTTGGACAGGAGAACAGATTTTATGGACTCAATTCGAGATGAATCCTTGTTCATATTTAAGGGTTCGAGAGGAAACCGGAAGTTCCCCTTTCAACACCAAAGGGGACCTGACATCCTGAAGCAAACCCAGCGAGTTCCTGAGGTCCCTGTCGCAACTCGAGAAGCACCCCCAGCTTCGTGCCGCAACTCGAGAAACACCCCAAATTTATCCCCTCAATGCGAGATGAGGAATTTTTGCCATGCAGCATCTCAAGAGAAATACCACATTCCCTCTTGAAAGGTAAAAAGGTACTGGACACCCTTTATTCGACTCAGAAATTTCCCTCACACAGCCGTTCCCTTTGGAGAGGAGAACACACTTTATGAATTCAATTCAACATGAGCCCCTGTTCACATTGAAGGGCTCGTGAGGAAACCGGAAGTTCCCCTTCCAAAACCAAACGGGACCTGACTTCCCTGAAGCCACCCGAGCGATTTCCTGACGTCCCCGTAGCAAATTGATATGTACCCCCAGCTTCCTGCCCCAACTCGGGAAACACCAAAAAATTATCCCCTCAATGCGAGATGAGGAAATTTTGCGCTGCGGAATCTCAAGAGAAATACCACCTTCCCTCTTGAAAGGCAAAGTTTTCTTGACACCCTTTTTTGGGACGCAGAAATTTCACTATCATCCATCCCGATTGGAGAGGAAAATAAACTTTATGAACTCAATTCGAGATGAGCCCCTATTCCCATTTAAGGGCTCTAGAGTAAACCTAAATTTTCCCTTCCAACAAAAAGGGGACCTGACTTCCCTGAAGGAACCCCAGCGAGTTCCTGAGGTCCCCGTCGCAACTCTAGAAGCACCCCCAGCTTCCCTCCGAAACTCGAGAAACAGCCCAAAATTATCCCCTCAATGCGAGATGAGGAAATTTTGCGCTGCAGAATCTCAAGAGAAATACCACATTTCCTCATAAAAGGCAAAAGGGTACTGAACTCCCTTTATGCAACTCAGAAAGTTCCCTCACACAGCCGTCCCCATTGGGAGGAGAACACACTTTATGGACTCTATTCGAGAAGAGGCCCTATTCACATTAAAGGGTTCGAGAGTAATATGGAAGTTCCCCTTCCCACACAAAATGGGACCAGACTTCCCTGAAGTAACTCGAGTGTGGTCAAGAGGTACTCGTCGGAACTGCAGAAGTACCCCCAGCTTCCCAACCCAATTCGTGAAACACCAAAAAATTATCCCCTGCATGCGAGATGAGGAAATTTTGCGCTGCAGAATCTCAAGAGTAATCCCACATTCCCGGTTGAAAGGCAACAGTGTACATGACTCCCTTTAGGCGACTCAGAATGTTCCCTAACATCCGTCCTCAGTGCAGAGGAGAACACACTCTCTGGACTCAAATCGAGAAGAGGCAATGTTCCCATTTAACGGCTCGAGAGTAATCTGAGAGTTCCCCTTCCAACACAAAAGGGGACTTGACTTCGCTGAAGCAACCCGAGCGAGTTCCTGAGGTCCCCGTTGCAAGTCGAGAAGTATCCCCTGCTTCCCTCTGCAACTCGAGAAATACCACAAAATTATCCCCTCAATGCGAGATGAGGTAATTTTGCGCTGCAGAATATCAAGAGAAATCCCACATTCCCGCTTGAAAGGCAAAAGGGTACTTGACACACTTTATGCCACTAAGAAATTTCCCTAACATCCGTCCCCATTGGAGAGGAGAACACAATTTATGGACTCAAATCGAGAGGAGGCCCTATTCTCATTAAAGGGCTGGAGAACAATCCGGAAGTTCCCCTTCCAGCACAAAAGGGGACCTGACTTCCCTGAAGTAATCGGAGTGTGTTCCAGAGGTCTTCGTTGCAACTGGAGAATCACCCCCAGCTTCCCAGCCCAATTCGTGTAACAGCACATAATTATCCCCTCGATGCGAGATGAGGAAATTTTGCACTGCAGAATCTCAAGAGAAATCCCACATTCCCGCTTGAAAGGCAAAAGGGTACTTGACTCCCTTTAGGCGAATCAGAATGGTCCCTAACATCCGTCCTCAATGGAGAGGAGAACACACTTTAAGGACTCAAATCGAGAAGAGACAATATTCCCATTTAATGGCTCCAGAGTAATCCGGAAGTTCCCCTTCTAGCACAATCGGGGACCTGACTTCCCTGAAGTAACTCGAGTGAGTTCCTGAGGTCCCCTTCGCACCTCGAGGAATACCCCCAGCTTCCCGCCGCAATTCGAGAAACACCACAAAATTATCCCCTCAATGCGAGATGAAGAAATTTTGCGCTGCAGAATTTCAACAGAAATCCCACATTCCTGCCTGAAAGGGAAAAGGGTATTTGACACACTTTATTCAGTTCAGTTCAGTTCAGTCGCTCAGTCGTGTCCGACTCTCCGCGACCCCATGAATCACTGTACGCTAGGCCTCCCTGTCCTATACCAACTCCCGGAGTTCACTCAAACTCATGGCCACAGAGCCGGTGATGCTATCCAGCCAACTCATTCTCTGTCGTCCCCTTCTCCTCCAGCCCCCAACCTCTCCTAGCATCAGAATCTTTTCCAGTGAGTCAACTCATCGCATGAGGTGGCCGAAGTATTGCAATTTCAGCTTTAGCATCAGTCCTTCCAATGAACACCGACGATTGATCTCCCTTAGAATGGACTGGTTGGATCTTCTTGCAGTCCAAGGGACTCTCAAGAGTCTTCTCCAATACCACAGTTCAAAAGCATCAGTTCTTTGGCGATCAGCTTTCTTCACAGTCCAACTCTCACATCCATACATGACCACGGGAAAAACCATAGCTTTGACTAGATGGAACTTTTTTGGCAAAGTGATGTCTCTGCTTTTTAATATACTATCAAGGTTGATCATAACTTTCCTTCCAAGGAGTAAGCGCCTTTTAATTTCATGGCTTCAATCAGCATCTGCAGTGATTTTGGAGCCCCAAAAAATAAAGTGTGACACTGTTTCCACTGTTTTTCCATCTATTTCCCGTGAAGTGTTGGGACCAGATTCCATCACCTTTGTTTTCTCAATGTTGAGCTTCAAGCCAACCTTTTCACTCTCCTCTTTCACTTTCATCAAGAGGCTTTTGAGTTCCTCCTCACTTTCTGCCCTAAAGGTGGTGTCATCTGCATATCTGAGGTTATTGATATTTCTCCCAGCAATCTTGATTCCAGTTGTTCTTCTTCCAGCCCAGCATTTCTCATGATGCACTCTGCATATAAGTTAAATAGCAAGATTACAATATACAGCCTTGACGTACTCCTTTTTCTATTTGGAACCAGTCTGTTGTTCCATGCACAGTTCTGACTGTTGCTTCCTGACCTGCATACAGGTTTCTAAAGAGGCAGGTCAGGGGGTCTCGTATTCCCATCTCTTTCAGAATCTTCCACAGTTTATTGTGATCCACACAGTCAAAGGCTTTGGCATAGTCAATGAAGCAGAAATAGATGTTTTTCTGGAACTCTTTCGCTTTCTCCATGATCCAGCAGATGTTGGCAATTTGATCTCTGGTGCCTCTGCCTTTTCTAAAACCTGCTTGAACATCTGGGAGTTCACGGATCACATATTGCTGAAGCCTGGCTTGGAGAATTTTGAGCATGAACGTACTAGCGTGTGAGATGAGTGCAATTGTGCGGTAGCTTGAGCATTCTTTGGCATTGCCTTCTTTGGGATTAGAATGAAGACTGACCTTTTCCAGTCCTGTGGCCACTGCTGAGTTTTCCAAATTTGTTGGCATATTGAGTGCAGCACTTTCACAGCATCATCTTTCAATATTTGAAAGAGCTCAACTGGAATTCCATCACTTCCACTAGCTTTGTTCGTAGTGTTGCTTTCTAAGGCACACTTGAATTCACATTCCATGATATCTGGCTCTAGGCCAGTGATCACATTTTCGGGACTATCCTGGTCGTGAAGATCTTTTTTGTACAGTTCTTCTGTGTATTCTTGCCACCTCTTCTTAATATCTTCTGCTTCCGTTAGGTCCATACCATTTCTGTCCTTTATCGAGCCCATCTTTGCATGAAATGTTCCCTTGGAATCTCTAATGTTCTTGAAGAGATCTCTTGTTTTTCCGATTCTGTTGTTTTCCTCTATTTCTTTGCATTGATCACTGAGGAAGGCTTTCTTATCTCTCCTTGCTATTCTTTGGAACTCTGCATTCTAATGCTTATATCTTTCCCTTTCTCCTTTGCTTTTCGCTTCTCTTCTTTTCACAGCTATTTGTAAGGCCACCTCAGACAGCCATTTTGCTTTTTTTTGCATTTCTTTTCCATGGGGATGCTCTTGGTCCCTGTCTCCTGTACAATATCACGAACCTCCACCCAGAGTTCATCAGGCACTCTATCTATCAGATCTAGTGCCTTAAATCTATTTCTCACTTCCACTGTATAATCATATGGGATTTGATTGAGGTCATATCTGAATGGTCTAGGGGTTTTCCTTACTTTCTTCAATTTAAGTCTGAATTTGGCAATAAGGAGTTCATGATCTGAGCCACAGTCAGCTCCTGGTCTTGTTTTTGCTAACCGTATACAGCTTCTCCATCTTTGGCTGCAAAGAATATAATCAATCTGATTTCGGTGTTGACCATCTGGTGATGTCCACGTGTAGAGTCTTCCCTGGTGTTGTTGGAAGAGGGAGTTTGCTATGACCAGTGCGTTCTCTTGACAAAACTCTATTAGACTTGGCCCTGCTTCATTCCGTGCTCCAAGGCTAAATTTGCCTGTTACTCCTGGTGTTTCTTGACTTCCTCCTTTTGCATTCCAGTCCCCTATAATGAAAAGGACATCTTTTTTGGGGTGTTAGTTCTAAAAGGTCTTGTAGGTCTTCATAGAACCGTTCAACTTCGGCTTCTTCAGCGTTAGTGGTTGGGGCATAGGCCTGGATTACTGTAATGTTGAATGGTTTGCCTTGGAAACGAACAGAAATCATTCTGTCGTTTTTAAGATTGCATCCAAGTACTGCATTTCGGAGTCTCTTGTTGACCATGATGGCTACTCCATTTCTTCTAAGGGATTTCTGCCCACAGTAGTATATATATAATGGTCATCTGAGTTAAATTCACACATTCCAGTCCATTTTAATTCACTGATTCCTAGAATGTCTATGTTCACTCTTGCCATCTCCTGTTTGACCACTTCCAATTTGCCTTGATTCCTGGACCTTACATTCCAGGTTCCTATGCAATATTGCTCTTTACAGCACCAGACCTTGCTTCTATCATCGGTCACATCCACAACTGTGTACTGGTTTTGCTTTTGCTCCATCCCTTCATTCCTTCTAGAGTTATTTCTCCACTGATCTCCAGTAGCATACTGGGCACCTACAGACCTGGGGAATTCCTCATTCAGTATCCTGTCATTTTGCCCTTTGATATTGTTCATGGGGTTCTCAATGCAAATATACTGAAGTGGCTTGCCACTCCCTTCTCCAGTGGACCACATTCGGCTGTGGTCCATGTGATCAGATCGAGTAGATTCCTGTGATTATGATTTCAGTGTGTCTGCCATCTGAAGCCCCCTCGCAATACCTACCATCTGATTTGAGTTTCTCTTACCTTGGGTGTGGGATATCTCTTCACAGCTGCTCCAAGAAAGCACAGCTGCTGCATCTTACCTTGGATGAGGGGTATGTCCTCAAGGCCGCCCCTCCTGACCTTGAACGTGAGTACCTCCTCTCGGCCCTCCCCCGCACAGCCACCGCCTATTGGAGGTGGGGTATCTCCTCTCTGCTGCCTGCCCTGGCCTCAGGCATGGGGTAGCTTCCCACCGCTGCACATCTCTGCATGGTCGGTTGTGCCAGGGCCGGCTTCTCTCCAGTCTTCGCAGGCAGGGCCTGTGTATCCCGCGTCTGGTGGGCGGGGCCGGGGTCTCTCGCGTCTGCGCGGGCGGAGCAAGGGTCTCTGGCATCTGCGCAGGCGGGGCCGGCTTCTCTTGCGTCTGCGTGGGCGCCGCCAGCAACAATAGCGTCTAGCGGGCGGGGCCGAGGTCTCTCGCGTCTGAGCGGGCGGGGCCGGGGTCTCTGGAATCTGCGCGGGCGAGGCCGCGTTCTCTCCCATCTGTGCGGGTGGGGAAGGCCTCTCTCGCGTCTGCGCCGGCAAGGCCCGTGTCTCTGGCGTCTTAGCCGCCTGGGCCGGCATCTCTCGTGTCTGCGCGGGTGGGGCTGGTATTTCTCCCGTTTGCACAGCCGGGTGAGACTCAAAAAATTCCCTCAAACAGTCGTCCCCATTGGAGAGGAGAACACACTTTACGGACTTAACTCGAGAAGAGGCCCTATTCCCATTTAAAGGCTCAACAGTAATCCCGAAATTCCCCTTCCAACACAAAAGGGTTCCTGACTTCCCTGAAGCAGCCAGAGAGAATTCCTGAGGTCCTGTTCGCTACCTGAGAAGTTCAACCAGGTTCCCGCTGCAACTCTAGAAACACCACAAAATTATCCCCTCAATGCGAGATCAGGAAAATATTCCGCTGCACAATTCAAGAGAAATCCCACGTCCCGCTGGAAAGGCAAAACTGTATTTGACACCCTTTATTTGACTCAGAAAATTCCCTCACACAGCCATCCCCATTGGAGAGGAGAACACAATTTATGGACTCAACTTGGGAAGAGGCCCTATTCCCTTTTAAAGGCTTGAGAGTAATCCTGAAATTCCCGTTCCAGTAGAAAAGGGTGACTAACTTCCCTGAAGCAACAGAAGCGAGTTCCTGAGGTCCCCGTCGCAACTTGAGAAGTACTCCCAGCTTCCCGCCTCAAAAGGGGAAACACCAAAAAATTATCCGCTCAATGTGAGATGAGGAAATTTTGCACTGCACAATTAAATAGAAATCCCACATTCCCGCTTGAAAGGCAAAAGGGCAATTGACACACTTTATGCGATTCAGAGAGTTTCCTAACACCCGTCCTTATTGGAGCAGAGAACACTCTTCATGGACTCAAATCTAGAAGAGGACCTATTCCCATTTAAGGGCTCGAGAGTAATCTGGAAGTTCCACTTCCAAAAAAAGGGGACCTGACGTCCCTGAAGCAACACGAACGAGTTCCTGAGGTCCACGCTGAAACTCGAGAAGTACCCCCAGATTCAAGCCGAAACTCGAGACACAACAAAATTATCCCCACAATGCGAGATGAGGAAATTTTGCGCTCCGAAATCTCAAGAGAAGTCCCACATACCCGCTTGAAAGGCAAAAGGTCACTTGACACACTTTATGTGACCCAGAAAGTTCGCTCACAGAGCCGTACCCATTGGAGAGGAAAAAACACCTCTGGGACTCAACTCCAGATGAATCCCTATTCCCAATGAACGGCTCGAAAGTAAACCGGAAGTTCCCGTTCCAACACAAAAGGGGACCTGACTTCCCTGAAGCAACCCGAGCCACATCCTGAGGTCCCCGTTGCAACTCGAGAAGCACCCCCAGCATCCCGCCGCAACTTGACAAACACCACAGAATTATCCCCTCAATGTGAGATGAGGAAATTGTGCGCTGCAGAATCTCAAGAGAAATACCACATTCCCTCTTGAAAGGCAAAAGGGTACTTGACACCCCGTATGCGACACAGAAAGTACCCTCACACAGCCGTCCCCATTGGAGAGGAGAACACACTTTATGGACTCAATTCGAGATGAAGCCCTATTCCCATTTAATGGCTGGAGAGTAAACAGGAAGTGCCCTTTCCAACACAAAAGGGGACCTGCCTTACCTGAAGAAACCCAAGCAAGTTCTTGAGGTCCACATGGCAACTCGAGAAGTACCCCAAGCTTCCTGCCGCAACTAGAGAAACACCACAAAATTATCCCCTCAATGCGAGAAGAGGAAATTTTGGGCTGCAGAATCTCAAGAGAAATACCACTATTCCCTCTTGAAAGGCAAAAAGTACTTCATACCGTTTATGCGACTCAGAAATTTCACTAATATCATTCCCCATAGGAGAGGAGAACACACTTTATGGACTCAATTCGAGATGAGGCCCTATTCCCATTTAACAGCTCCAGACTAAACCGGAAGTTCCCCTTCCAACCCAAAAGGGGACCTGACTTTCCAGAAGCAACTCGAGCAAATTCCTGACGTCCCCGTCGCAACATGAGAAGTAATCCAAAATGCCAACCACAACTTGACATACACCACAAAATTATCTCCTCAATGCGAGATGAGGATATTGTGCGCTGCAGAATCTCAAGAGAAATACCACATTCCCTCTTGAAATGCAAAAGGGTACTTGACATCCTTTATGCGACTCAGAAATTTCACTAACATCAGTCCCCATTGGAGAGGTGAACGAACTTTATGTACTCAATTCAAAATGAGGCACTATTGCCAATTAACTGCTCGAGAGTAAATCGGAAGTTCCCCTTCCAACAAAAAGGGGACCTGCCTTACCTGAAGAAACCCGAGTGAGTTCCTGAGGTACGAATAGCAACTTGAGAAGTACCCCCAGCTTCCCGCCGCAACTCAAGAAATACCACAAAATATCCCCTCAATGCAAGAATAGGAAATTTTGCATTACAGAATCTCAAGAGAAATACCGCATTCCCTCTTGAAAGGCAAAACGGTTCTTGAAACCCTTTATGCGACTCAGAAAGTTCCCTCACACATCCGTCGTCATTGGAAAGGAGAACACACTTTACGGACTCAAATCAAGATGAGGCCCTATTCCCAATAAACGGCTCGAGAGTAAACCGGAAGTTCCCCTTCCAACACCAAATGGGACCTGACTTCCCTCAAGCAACCCAAGCGAGTTCCTGAGGTCCCCGTCGCAACTCTAGAAATACGCTAGCCTCCAGCCGCAACTCGAGGAACACCACAAAATTGTCCCCTAAGTGCGAGATGAGGAAATTTTGCGATGCAGAATCTCAAGAGAAATACCACATTCCCTCTTGAAAGGCAAAAGGACTCTTAACACCCTTTATGCGATTCAGAAAGTTCCCTCACAGAGCAGTGCCCATTGGAGAGGAGAACACACTTTATGGACTCAATTCAAGATGAGGACCGATTCCCACTTAACGGCTCGATAGTGAACCGGAAGTTCCCCTTCAAACACAAAACGGGATCTGCCTTACCTGAAGAAACCCGAGCGAGTTCCTGATGTCCCCATCGCAACTCGAGAAGTACCCTCAGCTTCCCGCCGAAATTCGGGAAACACCACAAAATTATCCCCTCAAGCGAGATGAGGAAACTTTGCGCTGCAGAATCTGAAGAGAAATCCAACATTCCCAATTGAAAGGCAAAAGCGTACTTGACTCCCTTTATGTCACTCAGAAAGATCCCTAACATCCTTCCCCATTGGAGAGGAGAACACACTTTATGGACTCAACTCCAGAAGAGGCCCTATTCCCATTAAAGGGCTCGAGACTAATCCGGAAGTTCCCCTTCCAGCACAAAAGGGGACCTGACTTCCCTGAAGAAACTCGAGTGAGTTCCTGAGGTCCCCATCTAAACTCAAGAAGTACCCCCAGCGTCCCGCCGCAATTCGAGAAACACCACAAAATATTCCCCTCACTGCGAGATGAGGAAATTTTGCACTGAGAATCTCAAGAGAAATCCCATATTCCTTCTTGAAAGGCAAAAGGGTACTGACTCCGTTTATGCGACTCAGAATGTTCCCTAATATCCTTCCTCAGTGGAGAGGAAAACACACTTTATGGACTCAAATCGAGAAGAGGCATTTTTCCCATTTAACAGCTCGAGAGGAATCCGGAAGTTCCCCTTCCAACACAAAAAAGGACTTGACTTCCCTGAAGCAACCCGAGCGAGTTCCTGAGGTCCCCGCTGCAACTCGAGAAGTACCCCCAGCTTCCCGCCGCAACTCGAGAAACACCACAAAATTATCCCCTCAATGGGAGATGAGGAAATTTTGCGCTGCAGAATCTCAAGAGAAATCCCACATTCCCGCTTGAAAGGCAGAAGGGTACTTGACTCCCTTTAGGCGACTCAGAATGTTCCCTAACATCCATCCTCAGTAGAGGAGAACATAATTTATGGACTTAAATGGAGAGGAGGCAATATTCCCTTTTAACGTCTTGACAGTAATCCGGAAGTTCCCCTTCCAACACAAAAGGCGACTTGACTTCCCTGAAGCAACCCGAGCGAGTTCCTGAGGTGCCCGCCAGAGCTAGAGAAGTGCCCCCTGCTTCCCACCACAACTGGAGAAACACCAGAATATTATCACCTCAATGCGAGATGAGGAAATTTTGCGCTGCAGAATCTCAAAAGAAAATCCACATTACCATTGAAAGGCAAAAGCTTACCTGACACACTTTATGCCACTCAGAAAGTTCCCTAAGCTCCGTCTCCACTGGAGAGGAAATCACACTTTAGGGACTCAACTGGAGAAGAGGCCCTATTCCCATTACAGGGCTCAAAAGTAAACCGGAAGATCCCCTTCCAGCACAAATGGCACCTGATTCCATGAAGTAACTCGGGTAAGTTTCTGAGGTATTTGCAACTCGAGAAACACCACAAAATTATCCCCACAATGTGAGATGAGGAAATTTTGCGCTGCAGAATCTCAAGTGAAATCCCACATTTTCGCTTGAAAGGCAAAAGGGTACTTGACTCCCTTTAGGCGACATAGAATGGTCCCTAACATTTGTCCTCAGTGCAGAGGAAAACACACTTTATGGACTCAACTCCAGAAGAGGCCATCTTCCCATTAAAGGGCTCAAGAGTAATCCGGAAGTTCTCCTTCCAGGAAAAAAGGGGCCTGATTTCCTGAAGTAACTCGGGTATGTTTCTGAGGTCCCCTTCGCAACTCGAGAAACACAACAAAATTATTCCCTCAATGCGAGATGAGGAAATTTTGCGCTGCAGAATCTCAAGAGAAATCCCACATTCCCGCTTGAAGGGCAAAAGGGTACTTGACTCCCTTTAGGCGACTCAGAATGTTCCCTAACAACCTTCCTCCGTGGAGAGGAAAACACACTTTATGGACTCAAATCGAGAAGAGGCATTATTCACATTTAACAGCTCGAGAGTCATCCGGAAGTTCCCCTTCCAACACAAAAGGGGACTTGACTTCCCTGAAGCAACCCGAGCGAATTCCTGAGGTCCCCGCTGAACTAGAGAAGTACTCCCTGCTTCCTGCCACAACTCGAGAAACACCACAAAATTATCCCCTCAATGTGAGATGAGGAAATCTTGCGCTGCAGAATCTCAAAAGAAATCCCACATTCCAGCTTGAAAGGCATAAGGGTACCTGACTCCCTTTAGGCGACTCAGAATGTTCCCTAACATCCGTCCTCAGTGGAGAGGAAAACACTCTTCATGGACTCAAATCGAAAAGAGGCTATATTCCCATTTAAAGGCTCGAGAGTAATCAAGAAGTTCCCCTTCCAACACAAAAAAGTACTTGAGTTCCCTGAAGCAACCTGAGCGAGTTCCAGAGGGTCCCGTCTCAACTCCAGAAGTATCCCCTGCTTCCGGCCCCAACTCGAGAAACGACACAATATTATCCCCTCAGTGCGAGATGAGGTAATTTTCTGCTGTAGAATCTCAAGAGAAATCCCGCCTTCCTGCTTGAAAGCAAAAGGGAACTTGACACACTTTATGCCACTTAGAATGTACCCTAATATCCGTCCCCGTTGGAGAGACATACACACTTTATGGACTCAACTCCAGAAGAGGCCCTATTCCCATTAAAGGGCTCGAGACTAATCCGGATGTTCCCCTTCCAGCACAAAAGGGGACCTGACTTCCCTGAAGAAACTCGAGTGAGTTCCTGAGGTCGCCATCTAAACTCAAGAAGTACCCCCAGCGTCCCGCCGCAATTCGAGAATCACCACAAAATATTCCCCTCACTGCGAGATGAGGAAATTTTGCGCTGCAGAATCTCAAGAGAAATCCTACATTCCGGCTTGAAAGGCAAAAGGGTACTGACTCCGTTCATGCGACTCAGAATGTTCCCTAACATCCTTCCTCAGTGGAGAGGAAAACACACCTCATGGACTCAAATCGAAAAGAGGCAATATTCCCATTTAAAGGCTCAAGAGTAATCAAGAAGTTCCCCTTCCAACACAAAAGGGAACTTGACTTCCCTGGAGCAACCGAGAGAGTTCCTTAGGTTCCCGTTTCAACTCCAGAAGTATCCCCTACTTCCCACCACAACTCGAGAAACAACACAATATTATCCCCTCAGTGCGACATGAGGTAATTTTGCGCTGCAGAATCTCAAGGGAAATCCCACATTCCCGCTTGAAAGGCAAAAGGGAACTTGGCATACTTTATGCCCCTCAGAAAGTTCCCTAAAATCCGTCCCCATTGCAGAGGCGTACTCAATTTATGGACTCAACTCCAGAAGAGCCCCTATTCCCATTAAAGGGCTCCAGAGTAATCCGGAAGTTCCCCGTCCAGCACAATGGGGGAACTGACTTCCCTGAAGTAACTCCAGTGAGTTCCTGAGGTCCCCGTTGAAACTCGAGAAGTACCCCCAGCTTCTCGCCGAAATTCGGGAAACACCACAAAATTATCCCCTCAATGCGAGAGGAGGAAACTTTGCGCTGCAGAATCTGAAGAGAAATCCCACATTCCCAATTGAAAGGCAAAAGCTTACTTGATTCCCATTATGTCACTCAGAAAGTTCCCTAACATCCTTCCCCATTGGAGAGGAGAACACACTTTGTGGACTCAACTCCAGAAGAGGCCCTATTCCATTTCAAGGGCTCCAGAGTAATCCGGAAGCTCCCCTTCAAGAACAAAAGCGGTCCTGACTTCCCTGAAGTAACTGGAGTGAGTTCCTGAGGTCCCCGTCGCAACTCCAGAAGTACCCCCATCTTCCCGCCTCAATTCGAGAAACAGCACAAAATTATCCCCTCAATGCGAGATGAGGAAAATTTGCGCTGCAGAATCTCAAGAGAAATCCCACATTCCCGCTTGAAAGGCAAAAGGGTACTTGACTCCCTTTATGCGATTCAGAATATTCCCTAACATCCATCCTCAGTGGAGAGGAGAACATATTTTATGGACTCAAATGGAGAAGAGGCAATATTCCCTTTTAATGGCTCGAGAGTATTCTGGAAGTTCCCCTTCCGACACAAAAGTGGACTTGACTTCCCTGAAGCGACCCGAGCGAGTTCCTGAGGTCCCTGCCGCAACTCGAGAAGTACCCCCAGCTTCCCGCCACAATTCGAGAAACACCACAAAATTATCCCCTCAATAAGAGATGAGGTTTTTTGCGCTGCAGAATCTCAAGAGAAATCCCACATTCCCGCTTGAAAGGGAAAAGCGTTCTTGACACACTTTATGCCACTCAGAAAGTTCAATAATATCCGTCACATTGGAGAAGAAAACACACTTTAAGGAGTCAACTGGAGAAGAGACCCTATTCCCATTAAAGGGCTCAAAAGAATTTCGGAAGTTCCCCTTCCAGCACAAATGGTACCTGATTCCCTGAAGGAACTCGAGTAAGTTTCTGAGGTCCCCATCGCAATTGGAGAAACGCCACAAAATTTTCCCCACAATGTGAGATGAGGAAATTTTGTGCTGCAGAATCTCAAGTGAAATCCCAGATATCCGCCTGAAAGGCAAAAGGGTACTTGACTCCCTTTAGCCGACTCAGAATGGTCCCTAACATTCGTCCTCAGTGGAGAGGATAACACACTTTATGGACTCAACTCCAGAAGAGGCCCTATTCCCATTAAAGGGCTCAAGAGTAATCCGGAAGTTCTCCTTCCAGGAAAAAAAGGGCCTGATTCCCTGAAGGAACTCGAGAAAGTTCCTGAGGTCCCCTTCGCAACTCGAGAAGCACAACAAAATTATCCCCTCAATGAGGAAATTTTGCGCTGCAGAGTCGCAAGTGATATCCCACATTCCCGCTTGAAAGGCATAATGGTACCTGACTCCCTTTAGGCGACTCAGAATGTTCCCTAACATCCGTCCTCAGTGGAGAGGAAAACACACTTCATGGACTCAAATCGAAAAGAGGCTATATTCCCATTAAAAGGCTCGAGAGTAATCAAGAAGTTCCGCTTCCAACACAAAAAAGCACTTGACTTCCCTGAAGCAACCTGAGCGAGTTCCTGAGGGTCCCATCTCAACTCCAGAAGTACCCCCTGCTTCCCGCGCCAAATCGAGAAACGACACAAGTGCGAGATGAGGTAATTTTCTGCTGCAGAATCTCAAGAGAAATCCTGCCTTCCCGCTTGAAAGCAAAAGGGAACTTGACACACTTTGTGCCACTCAGAATGTTCCCTAACATCCGTCCCCATTGGAGAGGTATACACACTTTATGGACTCAACTCCAGAAGAGGCCCTATTCCCATTAAAGGGCTCGAGACTAATCCGGAAGTTCCCCTTCCAGCACAAAAGGGGACCTGACTTCCCTGAAGAAACTCGAGTGAGTTCCTGAGGTCGCCATCTAAACTCAAGAAGTACCCCCAGCTTCCCGCCGCAATTCGAGAAACACCACAAAATATTCCCCTCAATGAGAGATGAGGATTTTGCGCTGCAGAATCTCAAGAGAAATCCTACATTCCGGCTTGAAAGGCAAAAGGGTACTGACTCCGTTTATGCGACTCAGAATGTTCCCTAACATCCTTCCTCAGTGGAGAGGAAAACACACTTTATGGACTCAAATCGAGAAGAGGCATTTTTCCCATTTAACAGCTCGAGAGGAATCTGGAAGTTCCCCTTCCAACACAAAAAAGGACTTGACTTCCCTGAAGCAACCCGAGCGAGTTCCTGAGGTCCCCGACGCACCTCCAGAAGTACCCCCAGCTTCCCACCGCAACTCGAGAAACACCACAAAATTATCCCCTCAATGGGAGATGAGGAAATTTTGCGCTGCAGAATCTCAAGAGAAATCCCACATTCCCGCTTGAAAGTCAAAAGAGTACTTGACTCCCTTTAGGCAACTCAGAATGTTCCCTAACATCCATCCTCAGTGGAGAGGAGAACATATTTTATGGACTCAAATGGAGAGGAGGCAATATTCCCTTTTAACATCTCGACAGTAATCCGGAAGTTCCCCTTCCAAAACAAAAGGCGAATTGACTTCCCTGAAGCAACCCGAGCGAGTTCCTGAGGTCCCCGCCATAGCTAGAGAAGTGCCCCCTGCTTCCCACCACAACTGGAGAAACACCACAAAATTATCCCCTCAATGTGAGATGAGGTTATTTTGCGCTGCGGAATCTCAAGAGATAACATACATTCCCGCTTGAAAGGCAAAAGGGTACTTGACACACTTTATGCCACTCAGAAAGTTCAAAAATATCCGTCCCCATTGGAGAGAATAACACACTTTATGGACTAAACTACAAAAGTGGCCCTATTCCCATTAAAGTGCTCGAGAGTAATCCGGAAGTTCCCCTTCCAGCACAAATGGGACCCGATTCCCTGAAGTAACTCGAGTAAGTTTCTGAGGTCCCCATCGCAACTCGAGAAACACCACATAATTATCCCCACAATGTGAGATGAGGAAATTTTGCGCTGCAGAATCTCAAGAGAAATCCCACATTCCCGCTTGAAAGGTAAAAGGGTATTTGACACCGTTTAGGCGACTCAGAATGGTCCCTAACATCCGTCCTCAGTGGAGAGGAGAACACACTTTATGGACTGAAACCGAGAAGAGCTAATATTCCCATTTAACGGCTCGAGAGTAATACGGAAGTTCTCCTTCCAAAACCAAAGGGGACTTGACTTCACTGAAGCTAGTGAGTGAGTTCCTGAGGTCCCCGTCACAACTCGAGAAGTAATCACTGCTTCCGCCGGGAACATGACCAACACCACAAAAGTATCCCCTCAATGCGACATGAGGAAATTTTGGAATGTAGCATCTCAAGAGAAATACCACATTCCCTCTGGAAAGGCAAAAAGGTACTTGACACCCGTTATTCGACTCAGAAAGTTCCCTCACACAGCCGTCTCCTTTGGAGAGAACACACTTTATGGACTCAATTCGAGATGAGCCCCTGTGAACATTTAAGGGCTCGAGAGGAACCCGGAAGTTCCCCTTCCAACAGCAAAGGAAACCTGACTTCCCTGAAGCAACCTCAGCGAGTTCCTGAGGTCCCGGTCGCAACTCTTGAAGCACCCCCATCTTACCGCCGCAACTCGAAAAACACCCCAAAATTTTCCCCTCCATGCGAGATGAGGAAATTTGGCGATGCAGCATCTCAAGAGAAATACCACATTCCCTCTTGAAAGGCAAAAAGGTACTTGACACCCTTTATTCGACTCAGAAAGTTCCCTCACACAGCCGTCCTCTTTGGAGAGGAGAACACACTTTATGGACTCAATTCGAGATGAGCCCCTGTGCACATTTAAGGGCCCGAGAGGAACCCGGAAGTTCCCCTTCCAACAGCAAAGTGGACCTGACTTCCATGAAGCAACCCCAGCGAGTTCATGAGGTCCCCGTCGCAATTCGAGAAGCACCCCAACTTCCTGCCGCAACACGAGAAACACCCTAAAATTATCCCCTCAATGCGAGAAGAGGAAATTTTGCGATGCAGCATCTCAAGAGAAATACCACATTCCCTCTTGAAAGGCAAAAAGGTACTTGACACTCTTTATTCGACTCAGAAAGTTGACTCACACAACCGTCCCCTTTGGAGAGAACACACTTTACGGACTCAATTCGAGATGAGTCCCTGTGCTCATTTAAGGACTCGAGAGGAACCCGGAATTTCCCTTCCAACAGCAAAGGAGAACTAACTTCCCTGAAGAAACCCCAGCGATTTCCTGACGTCCCCGTCGCAACTCTTGAAGAACCCCTAGCTTCCCGCCGCAACTCGAGAAACATCCCAAAATTATCGCCTCAATGCGAGATGAGGAAATTTTGCGATTCAGCATCTCAAGAGAAATACCACATTCCCTCTTGAAAGGCAAAAAGATAGTTGACACTTTTTATTCGACTCAGAAAGTTCCCTCACACACCCGTCCCATTTTAGAGGAGAACACACTTTATGGACTCAATTCGATATGAGCCCCTGTGCACATTTAAAGGCTCAAGAGGAACCCGGAAGTTCCCCTTCCAAAACCAAAGGGGACCTGACTCCCTTGAAGCAACCCCAGCGAATTCCTGAGGTCCCCGTCACAACTCTTGAAGCACCCCCCAGCTTCTCGCCGCAACTCGAGAAACATCCCAATTATTCCCTCAATGCGAGATGAGGAAATTTTGCGATGTAGCATCTCAAGAGAAATACCACATTCCCTTTGAAAGGCAATAAGTTACTTGACACCCTTTATTCGACTCAGAAAATTCCCTCACACAGCCATCCCATTTGGAGAGAACACACTTTATGGATTCAATTCGAGATGAGCCCCTGTGCACATTTAAGGGCTCAGAGAGGAACCCGGAAGTTCCCCTTCTAACAGCAAAGGAAACCTGACTTCCTTGAAGCAACAACAGCGAGTTCCTGAGTTCCCCGTCACAACTCGGAAAGCACTCCCAGCTTCCCGCCGCAACTCGAGAAACAAACCCAAAATTATCCCCTCAATGCAGATGAGGAAATTTTGCGATGCAGCATCTCAAGAGAAATACCACATTCCCTCTTGAAACGCAAAAGGTAATTGACACCCTTTATTCGACTCAGAAAGCTCCCTCACACAGCCGTCCCCTTTTAGAGGACAACACACTTTATGGACTCAATTCGAGATGATCCCCTGTGCACATATAAGGGCCTGAGAGTAACCCAGAAGTTCCACTTCCAACAGCAAAGGGGACCTGACTTCCCTGAAGCAACCACAGCGAGTTTCTAGGGTTCCCGTCGCAACTCTTGAAGCACTCCAAGCATCCCGCCACAACTCAAGAAACACACCAAAATTATTCCCTCAATGCGAGGTGAGGAAATTTTGTGATGCAGCCTCTCAAGAGAAATACCACATTCCCTCTTGAAAGGCAAAAAGCTACTTGACACCCTTTATTCGACTCAGAAAGTTCCCACACACAGCCTTCCCCTTTGGTGTGAACACACTTTATGGACTCAATCCGAGATGAGCCCCTGTGCACATTTAAGGGCTGGAGAGGAACCCGGAAGTTCCCCTTCGAACACCAAAGGGGACCTGACTTCCCTGAAGTAACCCCAGCGAGTTCCTGAGGTGCCTGTCACAACTCGAGACGCACCCCCAGCTTCCCGCCGCAACTGTAAAAACATCCCAAATTATCCCCTCAAAGCAAGATGAGGAAATCTTGCGATGCAGCATCTCAAGAGAAATACCACATTCCCTCTTGAAAGGCAAAAAGGTACTTGACACCCTTTATTCGACTCAGAAAGTTCCCTCACACAGCCGTCCCGTTTGGAGTGAACACACTTTATGGACTCAATTCGAGATGAGCCGCTGTGCACATTTAAGGGCTCGAGAGGCACCCGGAAGTTCCCCTTCCAACAACATAGGGGACCTGACTTCCCTGAAGCAAGCCCAGTGAGTTTCGGAGGTCCCCATCGCAACTGGTGAAGCACCCCCAGCTTCCCGCCGCAACTCGAGAAACACACCAAAATTATCCCCTCAATGCGAGATGAGGAAATTTCGCGATGCAGAATCTCAAGAGAAATACCACATTCCCTCTTGAAAGGCAAAAAGGTACTTGACACCCTTTATTCGACTCAGAAAGTTCCCTCACACAGCCGTCCCCTTTTAGAGGAGAACACACTTTACGGACTCAATTCGAGATGAGCCCCTGTGCACATTTAAGGGCTCAAGAGGAACCCGGAAGTTCCAATTCCAACACCAAAGGGGACCTGACTGCCTTGAAGCAACCCCAGCGAGTCCCTGAGGTCCCCGTCGCAACTCTTGAAGCACCCCCAGGTTCCCGCCGCAACTTGAGAAACATCCCAATTATTCCCTCAATGCGAGATGAGGAAATTTTGCGGTGCAGCATCTCAAGAGAAATACCATATTCCCTCTTGAAAGGCAAAAAGTTACTTGACACCCTTTATTCGACTCAGAAACTTCCCTCACACAGCCATCCCATTTGGAGAGGAGAACACACTTTATGGATTCAATTCGAGATGAGACCCTGTGCACATTTAAGGGCTCAGAGAGGAACCCGGAAGTTCCCCTTCTAACAGCAAAGGAAACCTGACTTCCCTAAAGCAACAACAGCGAGTTCCTGAGTTCCCCGTCGCAACTCGAGAAGCACTCCCAGCTACCCGACACAACTCGAGAAACAAACCCAAAATCATCCCCTCAATGCCAGATGAGGAAATTTTGCGATGCAGCATCTCAAGAGAAATACCACATTCCATCTTGAAAGGCAAAAGGTAACTGAAACCCTTTATTCGACTCAGAAAGTTCCCTCACACAGCCGTCCGCTTTTAGAGGAGAACACACTTTATGGACTCAATTCGACATGATGCCCTGTGCACATATAAGGGCCTGAGAGTAACGCGGAAGTTCCCCTTCCAACAGCAAAGGGTACCTGACTTCCCTGAAGCAACCATATCGAGTTCCTGAGGTACCCGTCGCAACTCTTGAAGCACTCCCAGCTTCCACGCACAACTCAAGAAACACACCAAAATTATTCCCTCAATGCGAGATGAGGAAATTTTGCGATGCAGCCTTTCAAGAGAAAACCACATTCCCTCTTGAAAAGCAAAAAGGTACTTGACACCTTTTATTCGACTCAGAAAGTTCCCTCACACAGCCGACCCCTTTGGCGAGGAGAACACACTTTACGGACTCAATTCGAGGGAAGCCCCTGTGCACATTTAAGGGCTCCAGAGGAACCCGGAAGTTCCCCTTCCAACACCAAAGGGGAACTGACTTCCCTGAAGCAACCGCAGCGAGTTCCTGAGGTACCTGTCACAACTCGAGACGCACCCCCAGCTTCCCGCCGCAACTGTAAAAACATCCCAAATTATCCCCTCAAAGCGAGATGAGGAAATCTTGCGATGCAGCATCTCAAGAGAAATACCACATTCCCTCTTGAAAGGCAAAAAGGTACTTGACACCCTTTATTCGACTCAGAAAGTTCCCTCACACAGCCGTCCCCTTTGCAGTGAACACAGATTATGGACTCAATTCGAGATGAGCCCCTGTGCACATTTAAGGGCTCGGGAGGAACCCGAAAGTTCCCCTTCCAACACAAAAGGGGACCAGAATTCCCTGAAGCAACCCCAGCAAGTTTCTCAGGTCCCCGACGCAACTCGAGAAGCACCCACACCTTCCCGCCGCAACTCGAGAAAAAGGACAAAATTATCCCCTCAATGCAGATTAGGAAATTTTGCGATGCAGCATCTCAAGAGAAATACCACATTCCCTGTTTAAAGGCAAAGAGGTATTTGACACCCTTTATTCCACTCAGAAATTTCACTCACACAACCGTCCCCTTTGGAGAGAACACACTTTATGGACTCAATTCAAGATGAGCCCCTGTACACATTTAAGGCCTCGAGAGGAACCCGGAAGTTCCCCTTCCAACAGCAAAGGGGACCTGACTTCCCTGAAGCAACCCCAGCGAGTTACTGAGGTCCCCGTCGCAACTCGTTAAGCAACCCCAGCTTCCCGCCGCAACTCGAGAAACACCCCAAAATTATCCCCTCCAAGCGAGATGAGGAAATTTGGTGATGCAGCATCTCAAGAGAAATACCACATTCCCTCTGGAAAGGGAAAAAGGTACTTGACACCCTTTATTCGGCTCAGAAAGTTCCCTCACCCAGCCGTCCCCTTTGTAGAGGAGAACACACTTTATGGACTCAATTCGAGAGGAGCCCCTGTGCACATGAAGGGCTCGAGAGGAAACCGGAAGTTCCCCTTCCAACACCAAAGGGTACCTGACTTCCCTGAAGCAAGCCCAGCGAGTTCCTGAGGTCCCCGTCGCAATTCGAGAAGCACCCCCAGCTTCCCGCAGCAACTCGAGAAACACCCCAAAATTATCCCCTCCATGGGAGATGAGGAAATTTGGCGATGCAGCATCTCACGAGAAATACCACATTCCCTCTGGAAAGGCAAAAAGGTACTTGACACCCATTATTCGACTCACAAAGTTCCCTCACACAGCCGTCCCCTTTGGAGAGGAGAACACACTTTACAGACTCAATTCGAGAGAACGCCCTGTGCACATTGAAGGGCTCGAGAGGAAACCGGAAATTCCCCTTCCAACACTAAAGGGGACCTGACTTCCCTGAAGCAACCCCAGCGAGTTCCTTAGGTCCGTGTCGGAACTCGAGAAGAACCCCCAGCTTCCCGCCGCAACTCGAGAAACACCCCAAAATTATCCCCCCCATGCGAGATGAGGAAATTTGGCGATGCAGCTTCTCAAGAGAAATACCACATTCCCTCTGGAAAGGCAAAAAGGTACTTGACACCCTTTATTTGAATCAGAAAGTTCCCTCACACAGCGGTTCCCTTTGGAGAGGAGAACACACTTTACGGACTCAAATCGAGAGGAGCCCCTGTGGACATTGAAGGGCTCGAGAGGAAACCGGAAGTTCCACTTCCAACAACAAAGGAGATCTGAACTCCCTGAAGCAACCCTAGCGAGTTCCTGAGGTCCAAGTCGCAAATAGTGAAGCACCCCCTGCTTACAGCCGCAACTCCAGAAACACCCCAAAATTATCCCCTCCATGCGAGATTAGGAAATTTGGCGATGCAGCATCTCAAGAGAAATACCACATTCCCTCTGGAAAGGCAAAAAGGTACTTGACACCCTTTATTCGACTCAGAAAGTTCCCTCACACAGCCGTCCCCTTTGGAGAGGAGAACACACTTTACGGACTCAATTGGAGAGGAGCCCCTGTGCACATTGAAGCGCTCGAGAGGAAACCGGAAGTTCCCCTTCCAACAACAAAGGGGACCTGACTTCCCTGAAGCAACCCCAGCGAGTTCCTGGGGTCCCCATCGAAACTCGAGAAGCACCCCAAGCTTCCAACCGCAACTCGAGAAACAACCCAAAATTATCCCCTCCATGCGAGATGAGGAAATTTGGCTATGCAGCATCTCAAGAGAAATACCACATTCCCTCTGGAAAGGCCAAAAGGTACTTGACACCCTTTATTCGACTCAGAAAGTTCCCTCACACAGCGGTCGCCTTTGGAGAGGAGAACACACTTTATGTACTCAATTCGAGAGGAGCCCCTGTGCACATTGAAGAACTCGGGAGGCAATCGGAAGTTCCCCTTCCAACAACAAAGGGGACCTGACTTCCCTGAAGCAACCCCAGCGAGTTCCTGAGGTCCCCGTCGCAACTCGAGAAGCACCCCCAGCTTCCCGCCGCGACTCGAGAAACACCCCAAAATTCACCCCTCCATGCGAGATGAGGAAATTTGGCGAGGCAGCATCTCAAGAGAAATACCACATTACCTCTGGAAAGGCAAAAAGGTACTTGACACCCTTTATTCGACTCAGAAAGTTCCCTCACACAGCCGTCCCCTTTGGAGAGGAGAACACACTTTACCGCCTCAATTCGAGAGGAGCCCCTGTGCACATTGAAGGGCTGGAGAGGAAACCGGAAGTTCCCCTTCCAACACCAAAGGGGACCTGACTTCCCTGAAGCAACCCCCGCGAGTTCCTGAGGTCCCCGTGGCAACTCGAGAAGTACCCCCAGCTTCCCGCCGCAACTCGAGAAACATCCCAAAATTATCCCCTCCCTGCGAGATGAGGAAATGTGGCGATGCAGCATCTCAAGAGAAATACCACATTCCCTCTTGAAAGGCAAAAAGGTACTTGACACCCTTTATTGGACTCAGAAAGATCCCTCACACAGCCGTCCCCTTTGGAGAGGAGATAACATTTTACGGACTCAATTCGAGATGAGCCCCTGTGCACATTGAAGGGCTCGAGAGGAAACCGGAAGTTTCCCTTCAAACAACAAAGGGGACCTGACTTCCCTGAAGCAACCCCAGCGAGTTCCTGAGGTCTCCGTCGCAACTCGAGAAGCACCCCCAGCTTCTTGCCGCAACTCGACAAACACCTTAAAATTATCCCCTCCATGCGAGATGAGGAAATTTGGCGATGCAGCATCTCAAGAGAAATACCACATTCCCTCTGGAAAGGCAAAAAGTTACTTGACACCCTTTATTCGACTCAGAAAGTTCCCTCACCGAGTCCTCCCCTTTGGAGAGGAGAACACACTTACGGACTCAATTCGAGTGGAGCCCCTGTGCACATTGAAGTGTTCGAGAGGAAATCGGAGGTTCCCCTTTCAACACCAAAGGGGACCTGACTTCCTTGAAGCAACCCCAGCGAGTTCCTGAGGTCCCCGTCGCAACTCGAGAAGCACCCCAAAATTATCCCCTCCAGGGGAGATGAGGAAATTTGGCGATGTAGCATCTCAAGAGAAATACCACATTACCTCTGGAAAGGCAAAAAGGTACTTGACACCCTTTATTCGACTCAGAAAGTTCTCTCACACAGCCGTCCCATTTTTAGAGGAGAACACACTTTACGGACTCAATTCGAGAGGAGCCCCTGTGCACAATGAAGGGCTCGAGAGGAAACCGGAAGTTCCCCTTCCAACACCAAAAGGGACCTGACTTCCCTGAAGCAACACCAGCGAGTTCCTGAGGTCCCCGTCCCAACTCGAGAAGCACCACCAGCTTCCCGCCGCAACTCTGAAACACCCCAAAATGATCCAATCCGTGCGAGATGAGGAAATTTGGCGATGCAGCATCTCAAGAGAAATCCCACATTCCCTCTGGAAAGGCAAAAAGGTACTTGACACCCTTTATTCGACTCAGAAAGTTCCCTCAAAGAGCCGTCCCCTTTGGAGAGGAGAACACACTTTACGGAATCAATTCGAGAGGAGACCTTGTGCACATTGAAGGGCTCGAAAGGTAACCCGAAGTTTCCCTTCAAACAACACAGGGGACCTGACTTCCCTGAAGCAACCCCAGCAAGTTCCTGAGGTCCCCGTCGCAACTCGAGAAACACCCCCAGCTTCCCGCCGCAACTCGAGAAGCCCCCCAAAATTATCCCCTCCATGCGAGATGAGGAAATTTGGCCATGCAGCATCTCAAAAAAATACCACATTACCTCTGGAAAGGAAAAAGGTACTTGACACCCTTTATTCGACTCAGAAAGTTACCTCACACAGCCGTCCCCTTTGGAGAGGAGAACACACTTTACGGAATCAATTCGAGAGGAGCCCCTGTGCACATTGAAGAGCTCGAGAGGAAACCCGAAGTTCCCCTTCCAACACCAAAGGGGATCTGACTTCCCTGAAGCAACCCGAGCGAGTTCCTGAGGTCCCCGTCGCAACTCGAGAAGCACCCCAAGCTTCCCGCCGCAACTCGTGAAACACACCAAAATTATCCCCTCCATGCGAGATGAGGAAATTTGGCGATGCAGCATTTCACGAGAAATACCACATTCACTCCGGAAAGGCAAAAAGGTACTTGACACCCTTTATTCGACTCAGAAAGTTCCCTCCAAGAGCCGTCCCCTTTGGAGAGGAGAACACACTTTACGGACTCAATTCGAGAGCAGCCCCTGTGCACATGTAAGGGCTCGAGACGAAACCGGAAGTTCCCCTTCCATCACCAAAGGGGAACTGACTTCCCTGAAGCAACACCAGCGAGTTCCTGAGGTCCTCTTCGCAACTCGAGAAGCACCCCCAGCTTCCCGCCGCAACTCGAGAAACACCCCAAAATTCTCCCCTCCATGCGAGATGAGGAAATTTGGCGACGCAGCATCTCACGAGAAATACCACATTCCCTCTGGAAAGGCAAAAAGGTACTTGACACCCTTTATTCCACTCAGAATGTTCCCTCATACAGCCGTCCCTTTTGGAATGGAGACAACACTTTATGGACTCAATTCGAGAGGAGCCCCTGTGCACATTGAAGGGCTCGAGAGGAAAGCGGAAGTTCCCCTTCCAACACCAAAGGGGACCTGACTTCCCTGAAGCAACCCCAGCGAGTTCCTGAGGTCCCCTCCGCAACTCGAGAAGCACTCCCAGCTTCCCGCCCCAACTCGAGAAACACCAAAAAATTATCCCCTCCATGCGAGATGAGGAAATTTGGCGATGCAGCATCTCAAGAGAAATACCACATTCCCTCTGGAAAGGCAAAAAGGTACTTGACACCCTTTATTCGACTCAGAAAGTTCCCTCACACAGCCGTCCCCTTTGGAGAGGAGAACACACTTTACGGAATCAATTCGAGGGGAGCCCCTGTACACATTGAAGGGCTCGAGAGGAACCCGGAAGATCCCCTTCCAACACAAAAGGGGACCTGCCTTCCCTGAAGGAACCCCAGCGGGTTCCTGAGGTCTCCGTCGCAACCCGAGAAGCACCCCCAGCTTCACGCCGCAACTCGACAAACACCCCAAATTTATCCCTTCCATGCGAGATGAGGAAATTTGGCGATGCAGCATCTCAAGAGAAATACCACATTCCCTCTGGAAAGGCAAAAAGGTACTTGACACCCTTTATTCGACTCTGAAAGTTCCCTCACACAGCCGTCCCCTTTGGAGAGAAGAACACACTTTACGGACTCAATTCGAGAGGAGCCCCTGTGCACATTGAAGGGCTCGAGAGGAAACCGGAAGTTCCCCTTCCAACACCAAAGGGGACCTGACTTCCCTGAAGCAACCCCAGCGAGTTCCTGAGGTCCGTGTCGCAACTCGAGAATCACCCCCAGCTTCCCGCCGCAACTCGAGAAACAGCGCAAAATTCTCCCCTCCATGCGAGATGAGGAAATTTGGCGATGCAGCATCTCACGAGAAATACCACATTCCCTCTGGAAAGGCAAAAAGGTACTTGACACCCTTTATTCGACTCAGAAAGTTCCCTCACACAGCCGTCCACTTTGGAGAGGAGAACACACTTAACTGACTCAATTCGAGAGGAGCCCCTGTGCACATTGAAGGGCTCAAGAGGAAACCGGAAGTTCACCTTCCAACACCAAAGGGGACCTGACTTCCCTGAAGCAACCCCAGCGAGATCCTGAGGTCCCCGTCTCAACTCGAAAAGCACCCCCAGCTTCCCGCCACAACTCGAGAAACAGCACAAAATTCTCCTCTCCATGCGAGATGAGGAAATTTGGCGATGCAGTATCTCACGAGAAATACCACATTCTCTCTGGAAAGGTAAAAAGGTACTTGATACCCTTTATTCACCTCAGAAAGTTCCCTCACACAGCCGTCCCGTCTGGAGAGGAGAACACACATTACGGACTCAATTCGAGAGAAGCCCCTGTGCACATTGAAGGGCTCGAGAGGAAACCGGAAGTTCCCCTTCCAACACCAAAGGGGACCTGACTTCCCTGAAGCAACCGCAGCGAGTTCCTGAGGTCCCCGTCGCAACTCGAGAAGCACCCCCAGCTTCCCGCCGCAACTCGAGAAACACCCCAAAATTATCCCCTCCATGCGAGATGAGGAAATTTGGTGATGCAGCATCTCTCGAGAAATACCTCATTCCCTCTGGAAAGGTAAAAAGGTACTTGACACCCTTTATTCGACTCAGAAAGTTCCCTCACACAGCCGTCCCCTTTGGAGAGGAGAACACACTTTAAGGACTCAATTCGAGAGGAGCCCCTGTGCACATTGAAGGGCTCGAGAGGAAACCGGAAGTTCCCCTTCCAACACCAAAGGGGACCTGACTTCCCTGAAGCAACCCCAGCGAGTTCCTGAGGTCCCCGTCGCAACTCGAGAAGCACACCCAGCTTCCCGACACAACTCGAGAAATACCCCAAAATTATCCCCTCCATGCGAGATGAGCAAATTTGTCGATGCAGCATCTCAAGAGAAATACCACATTCACTCTGGAAAGGCAAAAAGGTACTTGACACCCTTTCTTCGACTCACAAAGTTCCCTCACACAGCCGTCCCCTTTGGAGAGGAGAACACACTTTACGGACTCAATTCGAGAGGAGCCCCTGTGCACATTGAAGGGCTCGAGAGGAAACAGGAAGTTCGCCTTCCAACACAAAAGGGGACCTGACTTCCCTGAAGCAACCCCAGCGAGTTCCTGAGGTCCCCGTCGCAACTCGAGAAGCACCCCCATCTTCCCGCCACATCTCGAGAAACACCCCAAAATTATCCTCTCCATGCGAGATGAGGAAATTTGGCGATGCAGCATCTCAAGAGAAATACCACATTCCCTCTGGAAAGGCAAAAAGTTACTTGACACCCTTTATTCGACTCAGATAGTTAACTCACACAGCCGTCCCCTTTGGAGAGGAGAACACACTTTACGGACTCAATTCGAGAGGAGCCCCTGTGCACATTGAAGGGCTCGAGAGGAAACCGGAAGTTCCCCTTCCAACACCAAAGGGGACCTGACTTCGCTGAAGCAACCCCAGCGAGTTCCTGAGGTCCCCGTCGCAACTCGAGAAGCACCCCCAGCTTCCCGCCGCAACTCGAGAAACACCCCAAAATTATCCCCTCCATGCGAGATGAGGAAATTTGGCGATGCAGCATCTCAAGAGAAATACCTCATTCCCTCTGGAAAGGCAAAAAGGTACTTGACACCCTTTATTCGACTCAGAAAGTTCCCTCACACAGCCGTCCCTTTTGGAGAAGAGAACACACTTCAGGGACTCAATTCGAGAGGAGCCCCTGTGCACATTTAAGGGCTCGAGAGGAAACCGAAAGTTCCCCTTCCAACACCAAAGGGGACCTGACTTCCCTGAAGCAACCCCAGCGAGTTCCTGAGGTCCCCGTCGCAACTCGAGAAGCACCCCCAGCTTCCCGCCGCAACTCGAGAAACACCCCAAAATTATCCTCTCCATCCAAGATGAGGAAATTTGGCGATGCAGCATCTCAAGAGAAATACCAAATTCCCTCTGGAAAGGCAAAAAGGTACTTGACACCCTTTATTCGACTCAGAAAGTTCCCTGACACAGCCGTCCCCTTTGGATAGGAGAATACACTTTACGGACTCAATTCGAGGGGAGCCCCTGTGCACATTGAAGGGCTCGAGAGGAAACCGGAAGTTCCCCTTCCAACACCAAAGGGTACCTGACTTCCCTGAAGCAACCCCAGCGAGTTCCTGAGTTCCCCGTCGCAACTCGAGAAGCACCCCCAGCTTCCCGCCGCAACTCGAGAAACACACCAAAATTATCCCCTCCATGCGAGATGAGGAAATTTGGCGATGCAGCATCTCAAGAGAAATACCACATTCCCTCTGGAAAGGCAAAAAGGTACTTGACACCCTTTATTCGACTCAGAAAGTTCCCTCACACAGCCGTCCCCTTTGGAGAGGAGCACACACTTTACGGACTCAATTCGAGAGGATACCCTGTGCACATTGAAGGGCTCGAGATGAAACCGGAAGTTCCCCTTCCAAAACCAAAGGGGACCTGACTTCCCTGAAGCAACCCCAGCGAGTTCCTGAGGTCCCCGTCGCAACTCGAGAAGCACCCCCAGCTTCCCGCCGCAACTCGAGAAACACCCCAAAATTATCCCCTCCATGCGAGATGAGGAAATTTGGCGATGCAGCATCTCAAGAGAAATACCACATTCCCTCTGGAAAGGCAAAAAGGTACTTGTCACCCTTTATTCGACTGAGAATATTCCCTCACACAGCCGTCCTTTTTGGAGAGGAGAACACACTTTACGGACTCAATTCGAGAGGAGCCCCTGTGCACATTGAAGGGCTCGAGAGGAAACCGGAAGTTCCCCTTCCAACACCAAAGGGGATCTGACTTCCCTGAAGCAACCCCAGCGAGTTCCTGAGGTCCCCGTCGCAACTCGAGAAGCACCCCCAGCTTCCCGCCGCAACTCGAGAAACACCCCAAAATTATCCCCTCCATGCGAAATGAGGAAATTTGGCGATGCAGCATCTCAAGAGAAATACCACATTCCCTCTGGAAAGGCAAAAAGGTACTTGACACCCTTTATTCGTCTCAGAAAGTTCCCTCACACAGCTGTCCCCTTTGGAGAGGAGAACACACTTTATGGACTCAATTCGAGAGGAGCCCCTGTGCACATTGAAGGGCTCGAGAGGAAACCGAAAGTTCCCCTTCCAACACCAAAGGGGACCTGATTCCGTGAACAAACCCCAGCGAGTTCCTGAGGTCCCTGTCGCAATTCGAGAAGCACCCCCAGCTTCCCGATGCAACTCGAGAAACACCCCAAAATTCTCCCCTCCATGCGAGATGAGGAAATTTGGCGATGCAGCATCTCAAGAGAAATACCACATTCCCTCTGGAAAGGAAAAAAGGTACTTGGCACCCTTTATTCGACTCTGAAAGTTCCCTCTCACAGCCGTCCACTTTGGAGAGGAGAACACACTTTACGGACTCAATTCGAGAGGAGCCCCTGTGCACATTGAAGGGCTGGAGAGGAAACCGGAAGTTCCCCATCCAACACCAAAGGTGACCTGAATTCCCTGAAGCAACCACGGCGAGTTCCTGAGGTCTCCGTCGCAACTTGACAAGCATCTCCAGCTTCCCGCCGCAACTCGAGAAACACCCCAAAATTATCCCCTCCATGCGAGATGAGGAAATATGGCGATGCAGCATCTCAAGAGAAATACCACATTCCCTCTGGAAAGGCAAAAAGGTACTTGACACCCTTTATTCGACTCAGAAAGTTCCCTGACACAGCCGTCCCCTTTGGAGAGGAGAACACACTTTACGGACTCAATTCGAGAGGAGCCCCTGTGCACATTGAAGGCCTCGAGAGGAAACCGGAAGTTCCCCTTCCAACACCAAAGGGGACCTGACTTCCCTGAAGCAACCCCAGCGAGTTCGTGAGGTCCCCGTCGCAACTCGAGATGCACCCCCAGCTTCCCGCCGCAACCCGAGAAACACCCCAAAATTATCCCCTCCATTCGAGATGAGGAAATTTGGCGATGCAGCCTCTCCAGAGAACTACCACATTCCCTCTGGAAAGGCAAAAAGGTACTCGACACCCTTTATTCGACTCAGAAAGTTCCCTCACACAGCCGTTCCCATTGGAGAGGAGAACACACTTTACAGACTCAATTCGAGAGGAGCCCCTGTGCACATTGAAGGGCTCGAGAGGAAACCGGAAGTTCCCTTTCCAACACCAAAGAGGACCTGACTTCCCTGAAGCAACCCCAGCGAGTTCCTGAGGTCCCCGTCGCAACTCGAGAAGCACCGGCAGCTTCCCGCCGCAACTCGAGAAACACCCCAAAATTATCCCCTCCATTCGAGATGAGGAAATTTGGCGATGAAGCATCTCACGAGAAATACCACATTCCCTCTGGAAAGGGAAAAAGGTACTTGACACCCTTTATTCGACTCAGAAAGTTCCCTCACACAGCCGTCCCCTTTAAGAAGAGAACACACTTTACTATCTCAATTCGAGAGGTGCCCCTGTGCACATTGAAGGGCTCGAGAGGAAACCGGAAGTTCACCTTCCAACACCAAAGGGGACCAGACTTCCCTGAAGCAACCCCAGCGAGTTCCTGAGGTCCCCGTCGCAACTCGAGAAGCACCCCCAGCTTCCGCCGCAACTCGAGAAACACCCCAAAATTATCCCCCCCATGCGAGATGAGGAAATTTGGCGATGCAGCATCTCAAGGGAAATACCACATTCCCTCTGGATAGGCAAAAAGGTACTTGACACCCTTTATTCGACTCAGAAAGTTCCCTCACACAGCCGTCCGCCTTGGAGAGAACACACTTTACGGACTCAATTCTAGAGGAGCCCCTGTGCACATTGAAGGGCTCGAGAGGAAACCGGAAGTTCCCCTTCCAACACCAAAGGGGACCTGAATTCCCTGAAGCAACCCCAGCGAGTTCCTGAGGTCCCCGTCGCAACTAGGGAAGCACCCCCAGCTTCTCGCCGCAACTCGAGAAACACCCCAAAATTATCCCCTCCCTGCGAGATGAGGAAATTTGGCGATGCAGCACATCAAGAAAAATACCACATTCCCTCTGGAAAGGAAAAAAGGTACTTGACACCCTTTATTCGTCTCAGAAACTTCCCTCACAAAGCCGTCCCCTTTGGAGAGGAGAACACACTTTACGGACTCAATTCGAGAGGATCCCCTGTGCACATTGAAAGGCTCGAGAGGAAACCGGAAGTTCCCCTTCCAACACCAAAGGGGACCTGACTTCCCTGAAGCAACCCCAGCGAGTTCCTCAGGTTCCCGGGGCTACTCGAGAAGCACCCCCAGCTTCCCGCCGCAACTCGAGAAACACCCCAAAATTATCCTCTCCATGCGAGATGAGGAAATTTGGCGATGCAGCATCTCAAGAGAAATACCACATTCCCTCTGGAAAGGTAAAAAGGTACTTGTCACCCTTTATTCGACTGAGAATGTTCCCTCACACAGCCGTCCCCTTTGGAGAGGAGAACACACTTTACGGACTCAATTCGAGAGGAGCCCCTGTGCACATTGAAGGGCTCGAGAGGAAACCGGAAGTTCCCCTTCCAACAACAAAGGGGACCTGAATTCCCTGAAGAAACACCAGCGAGTTCCTGAGGTCCCCGTCGCAACTCGAGAAGCACCCCCAGCTTCCCGCTGCAACTCGAGAAACACCCCAAAATTATCCCCTCCATGCGAGATGAGGAAATTTGGCGATGCAGCATCTCAAGAGAAATACCACATTCCCTCTGGAAAGGCAAAAAGGTACTTGACACCCTTTATTCGACTCAGAACGTTCCCTCACACAGCCGTCCCCTTTGGAGAGGAGAACACACTTTACGGACTCAATTCGAGAGGAGTCCCTGTGCACATTGAAGGTCTGGAGAGGAAACCGGAAATTCCCCATCCAACAGCAAAGGTGACCTGAATTCCCTGAAGCAACCACGGCGAGTTCCTGAGGTCCCCATCGCAACTTGACAAGCATCCCCAGCTTCCCGCCGCAACTCGAGAAACACCCCCAAAATTATCTCCTCCATGCGAGATGAGGAAATTTGGCGATGCAGCATCTCAAGAGAAATACCACATTCCCTCTGGAAAGGCAAAAAGGTACTTGACACCCTTTATTCGACTCAGAAAGTTCCCTCACACCCGTCCCCTTTGAGAAGAGAACACACTTTACTATCTCAATTCGAGAGGTGCCCCTGTGCACATTGAAGGGCTCGAGAGGAAACCGGAAGTTCCCCTTCCAACACCAAAGGGGACCAGACTTCCCTGAAGCAACCCCAGCGAGTTCCTGAGGTCCCCGTCGCAACTCGAGAAGCACCCCCAGCTTCCCGCCGCAACTCGAGAAACACCCTAAAATTATCCCATGCATGCGAGATGAGGAAATTTGGCGATGCAGCATCTCAAGAGAAATACCACATTCCCTCTGGATAGGCAAAAAGGTACTTGACACCCTTTATTCGACTCAGAAAGTTCCCTCACACAGCCGTCCGCCTTGGAGAGAACACACTTTACGGACTCAATTCGAGAGGAGCACCTGTGCACATTGAAGGGCTCGAGAGGAAACCGGAAGTTCCCCTTCCAACACCAAAGGGAACCTGACTTCCCTGAAGCAACCCCAGCGAGTTCCTGAGGTCCCCGTCGCAACTCGAGAAGCACCCCCAGCTTCCCGCCGCAACTCGAGAAACACCCCAAAATTATCCCCTCCCTGCGAGATGAGGAAATTTGGCGATGCAGCATCTCAAGAGAAATACCACATTCCCTCTGGAAAGGCAAAAAGGTACTTGACACCCTTTATTCGACTCAGAAACTTCCCTCACACAGCCGTCCCCTTTGGAGAGGAGAACACACTTTACGGACTCAATTCGAGAGGATCCCCTGTGCACATTGAAAGGCTCGAAAGGAAACCGGAAGTTCCCCTTCCAACACCAAAGGGGACCAGACTTCCCTGAAGCAACCCCAGCGAGTTCCTCAGGTCCCCGGGGCAACTCGAGAAGCACCCCCAGCTTCCCGCCACAACTCGAGAAACACCCCAAAATTATCCCATGCATGCCAGATGAGGAAATTTGGCGATGCAGCATCTCAAGAGAAATACCACATTCCCTCTGGAAAGGCAAAAAGGTACTTGACACCCTTTATTCGACTCAGAAAGTTCCCTCACACAGCCGTCCCCTTTGGAGAGGAGAGCACTCTTTCCGGACTCAATTCGAGAGGAGCCCCTGTGCACATTAAAGGGCAGGCGAGGAAACCGGAAGTTCCCCTTCCAACACCAAAGGGGACCTGACTTCCCTGATGCAACCACAGCGAGTTCCTGAGGTCCCCGTCGCAACTGGAGCAGCACCCCCAGCTTCCCGCCGCAACTCGAGAAGCACCCCAAAATTCTCCCCTCAATGCGAGATGAGGAAATTTGGCGATGCAGCATCTCACGAGAAATACCACATTCCCTCTCGAAAGGCAAAAAGGTACTTGACACCCTTTATTCGACTCAGACATTTCCCTCACACAGCCATCCCCTTTGGAGAGGAGAACACACTTTACGGACTCAATTCGAGAGGAGCCCCTGTGCCCATTAAAGGGCAGGCGAGGAAACCGGAAGTTCCCCTTCCAACACCAAAGGGGACCTGACTTCCCTGATGCAACCACAGCGAGTTCCTGAGGTCCCCGTCGCAACTGGAGCAGCACCCCCAGCTTCCCGCCGCAACTCGATAAGCACCCCAAAATTCTCCCCTCCATGCGAGATGAGGAAATTTGGCAATGCAGCATCTCACAAGAAATACCACATTCTTTCTGGAAAGGCAAAAAGGTACTTGACACCCTTTATTCGACTCAGAAAGTTCCCTCACACAGTCGTCCTCTTTGGAGAGGAGAACATACTTTACGGACTCAATACGAGAGTAGCCCCTGTGCACATTGAAGGTCTCGAGTGTAAACCGGAAATTCCCCTTCCAACACCAAAGGGGACCTGACTTCCCTTAAGCAACCCCAGTGAGTTCCTGAGGTGCCCGTCGCAACTCGAGGAGCACCCCCAGCTTCCCGCCGCAACTCGAGAAACAGCCCAAAATGCTCCCGTCCATGCGAGATGAGGAAATATTGCGGTGCTGCATCTCACGAGAAATACCACATTCCGTCTGAAAAGGCAAAAAGGTACTTGACACCCTTTATTCGACTCAGAAAGTTCCCTCAAACAGCCGTCCCCTTTGGAGAGGAGAACACACTTTACGCACTCAATTCGAGAGGAGCCCCTGTGCACATTGAAGGGCTCGAGAGGAAACCGGAAGTTCCCCTTCCAACACCAAAGGGGACCTGACTTCCCTGAAGCAACCCCAGCGAGTTCCTGAGGTCCCCGTCGCAACTCGAGAAGCACCCCCAGCTTCCCGCCGCAACTCGAGAAACAGCCCAAAATTCTCCCCTCCATGCGAGATGAGGAAATTTGGCGATGCAGCATCTCAAGAGAAATACCACATTCCCTCTGGAAAGGCAAAAACTTACTTGACTCCCTTTATTCGACTCAGAAAGTTCCCTCACACAGCCGTCCCCTTTGGAGAGGAGAACACACTTTACGGACTCAATTCGAGAGGAGCCCCTGTGCACATTGAAGGGCTCGAGAGGAAACCGGAAGTTCCCCTTCCAACACCAAAGGGGACCAGACTTCCCTGAAGCAACCCCAGCGAGTTCCTGAGGTCCCCGTCGCAACTCGAGAAGCACCCCCAGCTTCCCGTCCCAACTCGAGAAACAGCCCAAAATTCTCCCCTCCATGCGAGATGAGGAAATTTGGCGATGCAGCATCTCACGAGAAATACCACATTCCCTCTGGAAAGGCAAAAAGTTAATTGACACCCTTTATTCGACTCAGAAAGTTCCCTCACACAGCCGTCCCCTTTGGAGAGGAGAACACACTTTACGGACTCAATTCGAGAGGAGCCCCTGTGCACATTGAAGGGCTCGAGAGAAAACCGGAAGTTAGCCTTCCAACAGCAAAGGGGACCTTACTTCCCTGAAGCAACCCCAGCGAGTACCTGAGGTCACCGTCGCAACTCGAGAAGCACCCCCAGTTTCCCGCCGCAACTCGAGAAACAGCCCAAAATTCTCCCCTCCATGCGAGATGAGGAAATTTGGCGATGCAGCATCTCACGAGAAATACCACATTCCCTCTGGAAAGGCAAAAAGGTACTTGACACAGTTTATTCGACTCAGAAATTTCCCTCACACAGCCATCCCCTTTGGAGAGGAGAAGACACTTTACGGACTCAATTCGAGAGGAGCCCCTGTGCACATTGAAGGGCTCGAGAGGAAACCGGAAGTTCCCCTTCCAACACCAAAGGGGACCTGACTTCCCTTAAGCAACCCCAGCGGGTTCCTGAGGTCCCCGTCGTAACTCGAGAAGCACCCCCAGCTTCCCGCCGCAACTCGAGAAACAGCCCAAAATTCTCCACTCCATGCGAGATGAGGAAATTTGGCGATGCAGCATCTCAACAGAAATACCACATTCCCTCTGGAAAGGCAAAAAGGTCCTTGACACCCTTTATTCGACTCAGAAAGTTCCCTCACACAGTGGTCCCCTTTGGAGAGGAGAACACACTTTACGGACACAATTCGAGAAGAGCCCCTGTGCACATTGAAGGGCTCGAGAGGAAACCTGAAGTTCCCCTTCCAACACCAAAGGGGACCAGACTTCCATGAAGCAACCCCAGCGAATTCCTGAGTTGCCCGTCGCAACTCGAGAAGCACCCCCAGCTTCCCGTCGCAACTCGAGAAACACCCCAAAATTCTCCCCTCCATGCGAGATGAGGAAATTTGGCGATGCAGCATCTCACGAGAAATACCACATTCCCTCTGGAAAGGCAAAAAGGTACTTGACACCCTTTATTCGACTCAGAAAGTTCCCTCACACAGCCGTCCCCTTTGGAGAGGAGAACACACTTTACGGACTCAATTAGAGGTTAGCCCCTGTTCATATTGATGGGCCCGAGAGGAAACTGGAAGTTCCCCTTATAACACGAAAGGGGAACTGACTTCCCTGAAGCAACCCCAGCGAGTTCCTGAGGTCCCCTTCGCAACTCGAGAAGCACCCCCAGCTTCCCGCCGCAACTCGAGAAACACCCCAAAATTCTCCCCGCCATGCAAGATGAGGAAATATAGCGATGCAGCATCTCACGAGAAATAACACATTCTCTCTGGAAAGGCAAAAAGGTACTTGACCCCTTTATTCGACTCAGAAAGTTCCCTCACACAGCCGTCCCCTTTGCAGAGGAGAACACACTTTACGGACTCAATTCGAGACGAGCCCCTGTACCCATTGAAGGGCTCGAGAGGAAACCGGAATTTCCCCTTCCAACACCAAAGGGGACCTGACTTCCCTGTAGCAACCTCAGCGAGTTCCTGAGTTCCCCGTCGCAACTCGAGAAGCACCCCCAGCTTCCCGCCGCAACTCGAGAAACACTCCAAAATTCTCCCCTCCATGCGAGATGAGGAAATTTGGCAATGCAGCATCTCACGAGAAATACCACATTCACTCTGGAAAGGCAAAAAGGTACTTGACACCCTTTATTCGACTCAGAAAGTTCCCTCACACAGCCGTCCCCTTTGGAGAGGAGAACACACTTTACGGACTGAATTCGGGAGGATCCCCTGTGCATATTGAAGGGCTCGAGAGGAAACCGGAAGTTCCCCTTCCAACACCAAAGGGGACCTGACTTCCCTGAAGCAACCCCAGCGAGTTCCTGAGGTCCCCTTCGCAACTCGAGAAGCACCCCCAGCTTCCCGCCGCAACTCGAGAAACACCCCAAAATTATCCCCTCCATGCGAGATGAGGAAATTTGGCGATGCAGCATCTCAGGAGAAATACAACATTCACTCTGGAAAGGTAAAAGGGTACTTGACACCCTTTATTCGAGTCAGAAAGTTCCCTCACACAGCCGTCCCCTTCGGAGAGGAGAACACACTTTACGGACTCAATTAGAGGGGATCCCCTGTGCATATTGAAGGGCTGGAGAGAAAACAGGAAGTTCCCTTTCCAACACCAAAGGGGACTTGACTTCCCTGAAGCAACCCCAGCGAGTTCCTGAGTTCCCCGTCGCAACTCGAGAAGCACCCCCAGCTTCCCGCCGCAACTCGAGAAACACTCCAAAATTCTCCCCTCCATGCGAGATGAGGAAATTTGGCAATGCAGCATCTCACGAGAAATACCACATTCACTCTGGAAAGGCAAAAAGGTACTTGACACCCTTTATTCGACTCAGAAAGTTCCCTCACACAGCCGTCCCCTTTGGAGAGGAGAACACACTTTACGGACTGAATTCGGGAGGATCCCCTGTGCATATTGAAGGGCTCGAGAGGAAACCGGAAGTTCCCCTTCCAACACCAAAGGGGACCTGACTTCCCTGAAGCAACCCCAGCGAGTTCCTGAGGTCCCCTTCGCAACTCGAGAAGCACCCCCAGCTTCCCGCCGCAACTCGAGAAACACCCCAAAATTATCCCCTCCATGCGAGATGAGGAAATTTGGCGATGCAGCATCTCAGGAGAAATACAACATTCACTCTGGAAAGGTAAAAGGGTACTTGACACCCTTTATTCGAGTCAGAAAGTTCCCTCACACAGCCGTCCCCTTCGGAGAGGAGAACACACTTTACGGACTCAATTCGAGGGGATCCCCTGTGCATATTGAAGGGCTGGAGAGAAAACAGGAAGTTCCCTTTCCAACACCAAAGGGGACTTGACTTCCCTGAAGCAACCCCAGCGAGTTCATGAGGTCCCCGTCGCAACTCGAGAAGCACCCCCAGCTTCCCGCCGCAACTCGAGAAACACCCCAAAATTCTCCACCCCATGCGAGATGAGGGAATTTGGCGATGCAGCATCTCAAGAGAAATACCACATTCCCTCTGGAAAGGCAAAAAGGTACTTGACACCCTGTATTTGACTCAGAAAGTTCCCTCACAGCCGTCCCCTTTGGAGAGGAGAACACAGTTTATGGACTCAATTCGAGAGGAGCCCCTGGGCACATTGAAGGGCTCGAGAGGAAACCGGAAGTTTCCCTTCCAACAACAAAGGGGACCTGGCTTCCCTGAAGCAACCCCAGCGAGTTCCTGAGGTCCCCGTCGCAACTCGAGAAGCACCCCCAGCTTCCCGCCGCAACTCGAGAAACACCCCAAAATTATCCCCTCCATGCGAGATGAGGAAATTTGGCGATGCAGCATCTCAAGAGAAATACCACATTCCCTCTGGAAAGGCAAAAAGGTACTTGACACCCTTTATTCGACTCAGAAAGTTCCATCACACAGCCGTCCCCTTTGGAGAGGAGAGCACTCTTTCCGGACTCAATTCGAGAGGAGCCCCTGTGCACACTGAAGGGGTCGAGAGGAAACCGGAAGTTTCCCTTCCAACAAAAAAGGGGACCTGACTTCCCTGAAGCAACCCCAGCGAGTTCCTGAGGTCCCCGTCGCAACTCGAGAAGCACCCCCAGCTTCCCGCCGCAACTCGGGAAACACCCCAAAATTATCCCCTCCATGCGAGATGAGGAAATTTGGCGATGTAGCATCTCAAGAGAAATACCACATTCCCTCTGGAAAGGCAAAAAGGTACTTGACACCCTTTATTCGACTCAGAAAGTTCCCTCACACAGCCGTCCCCTTTGGAGAGGAGAGCACTCTTTACGGACTCAATATGAGAGGAGCCCCTGTGCACATTGAAGGGCTCGAGAGGAAACCGGAAGTTTCCCTTCCAACAACAAAGGGGACCTGACTTCCCTGAAGCAACCCCAGCGAGTTCCTGAGGTCCCCTTCGCAACTCGAGAAGCACCCCCAGCTTCCCGCCGCAACTCGAGAAACACCCCAAAATTATCCCCTCCATGCGAGATGAGGAAATTTGGCGATGCAGCATCTCAAGAGAAATACCACATTCCCTCTGGAAAGGCAAAAAGTTACTTGACACCCTTTATTCGACTCAGAAAGTTCCCTCACACAGCCGTCCCCTTTGGAGAGGAGAGCACTCTTTACTGACTCAATTCGAGAGGAGCCCCTGTGCACATTGAAGGGCTCGAGAGGAAACCGGAAGTTTCCCTTCCAACAACAAAGGGGACCTGACTTCCCTTAAGCAACCCCAGCGAGTTCCTGAGGTCCCCGTCGCAACTCGAGAAGCACACCCAGCTTCCCGCCACAACTCGAGCAACACCGCAAAATTATCCACTCCATGCGAGATGAGGATGTTTGGCAATGCAGCATCTCAAGAGAAATACCACATTCCCTCTGGAAAGGCAAAAAGGTACTTGATACCTTTTATTCGACTCAGAAATTTCCCTCACACAGCCGTCCCCTTTGAGAGGAAAACACACTTTATAGACTCAAATCTAGAGGAGCCCTTGTGCACATTGAAGAAGTGGAGAGGAAACCGGAAGCTCCCCTTCCAACACCAAAGGGAACCTTGATTCCCTGAAGCAATCCCAGCGAGATCCTGCGGTCCCCGTCGCAAAACGAGAAGCACCCCCAGCTTCCCGCCGCAACTCGAGAAACACCCCAAAATTATCCCCTCCATACGAGATGAGCAAATTTGGCGATGCAGCGTCTCACGAGAAATACCACATTCACTCTGGAAAGGCAAAAAGGTACTTAACACCCTTTATTGGACTCAGAAAGTTCCCTCACACAACCCTCCCCTTTGGAGAGGAGAACACACTTTATGGATTCAATTAGAAAGGAGCCCCTGTGCACATTGAAGGGCTCAAGAGGAAACCTGAAGTTCCCCTTCCAACACCATAGGGGACCTGAATTTCCTGAAGCCTGAAGCATCCCCAGCGAGTTCCTGAGGTCCCCGTCGCAACTCGAGAAGCACCCCCAGCTTCCAGCCGCAACGCGAGAAGCACCCCAAAATTATTCCCTCCATGCGAGATGAGGAAATTTGGCGATGCAGCATCTCACGAGAAATACCACATTCCCTCTGGAAAGGCAAAAAGTACTTGCCACCCTTTATTCGACTCAGAAAGTTCCCTCTAACAGCCCTCACCTTTGGAGAGGAGAACACACTTTACGGACTCAATTCGAGAGGAGCCCCTGTGCACATTGAAGGGCTCGAGAGGAAACCGGAAGTTCCCCTTCCAATACCAAAGGGGACCTGACTTCCTTGAAGCAACCCCAGCGAGTTCCAGCGGTCCCCGTCGCAACTCGAGAAGCACCCCCGCTTCCCGCCGCAACTCGAGAAACATTCCAAAATTATCCCCTGCATGCGAGATGAGGAAATTTGGCGATGCAGCATCTCACGAGAAATACCACATTCCCTCTGGAAAGGCAAAAAGTACTTGCCACCCTTTATTCGACTCAGAAAGTTCCCTCTAACAGCCGTCACCTTTGGAGAGGAGAACACACTTTACGGACTCAATTCGAGAGGAGCCCCTGTGCACATTGAAGGGCTCGAGAGGAAACCGGAAGTTCCCCTTCCAACACCAAAGGGGACCTGACTTCCCTGAAGCAACCCCAGCGAGTTCCTGCGGTCCCCGTCGCAAAACGAGAAGCACCCCCAGCTTCCCGCCGCAACTCGAGAAACACCCCAAAATTATCCCCTCCATACGAGATGAGCAAATTTGGCGATGCAGCGTCTCACGAGAAATACCACATTCACTCTGGAAAGGCAAAAAGGTACTTGACACCCTTTATTCGACTCAGAAAGTTCCCTCACACAACCCTCCCCTTTGGAGAGGAGAACACACTTTATCGATTCAATTAGAAAGGAGCCCCTGTGCACATTGAAGGGCTCGAGAGGAAACCGGAAGTTCCCCTTCCAACACCAAAGGGGAACTGACTTCCCTGAAGCAACCCCAGCGAGTTCCTGAGGTCCCCGTCGCAACTCGAGAAGCACCCCCAGCTTCCCGCCGCAACTCGAGAAAAACCACAAAATTATCGCCTCCATGCGAGATGAGGAAATTTGGCGATGCAGCATCTCACGAGAAATACGACATTCCCTCTGGAAAGGCAAAAAGGTACTTGACACTCTTTATTCGACTCAGAAAGTTCCCTCTAACAGCCGTCACTTTGGAGAGGAGAACACACTTTACGGACTCAATTCGAGAGGAGCCCCTGTGCACATTGAAGGGCTCGAGAGGAAACCGGAAGTTCCCCTTCCAACACCAAAGGGGACCTGACTTCCCGGAAGCAACCCCAGCGAGTTCCTGCGGTCCCCGTCGCAACTCGAGAAGCACCCCCAGCTTCCCGCCGCCACTCGAGAAACACCCCAAAATTATCCCCTCCATGCGAGATGAGGAAATTTGGCAATGCAGCATCTCACGAGAAATACCACATTCCCTCTGGAAAGGCAAAAACGTACTTGACACCCTTTATTCGACTGAGAAAATTCCCTCACCCAGCCGTCCCCTTTGGAGAGGAGAACACACTTTACGGACTCAATTCGAGAGGAGCCCCTGTGCACATTGAAGGGCTCGAGAGGAACCCGGAAGTTACCCTTCCAACACCATAGGGGACCTGACTTACCTGAAGCATCCCCAGCGAGTTCCTGAGGTTCCCGTCGCAACTCGAGAAGCACCCCCAGCTTCCCGCCGCAACCCGAGAAACACCCCAAAATTTTCCCCTCCATGCGAGATGAGGAAATTTGGCGATGCAGCATCTCACGAGAAATATGAAATTCCCTCTGTAAAGGCAAAAAGGTACTTGACACCCTTTATTCGACTCAGAAAGTTTCGTCTAACAGCCGTCACCTTTGGAGAGGAGAACACACTTTACGGACTCAATTCGAGAGGAGCCCCTCTGCACATTGAAGGGCTCGAGAGGAAACCGGAAGTTCCCCTTTCAACACCAAAGTGGACCTGACTTCCCTGAAGCAACCCCAGCGAGTTCCTGCGGTCCCCGTCGCAACTCGAGAAGCACCCCCAGCTTCCCGCCGCAACTCAAGAAACACCCCAAAATTATCCACTTCATTCGAGATGAGCAAATTTGGCGATGCAGCGTCTCACGAGAAATAACAGATTCACTCTGGAAAGGCAAAAAGGTACTTGACAGCCTTTATTCGACTCAGAAAGTTCCCTCACACAGCCGTCCCCTTTGGAGAGGAGAACACACTTTATGGATTCAATTAGAGAGGAGCCCCTGTGCATACTGAAGGGCTCGAGAGGAAACCGGAAGTTCCCCTTCCAACACCAAAGGGGACCTGACTTCCCTGAAGCAACCCCAGCGAGTTCCTGAGGTCCCCGTCGCAACTTGAGAAGCACCCCCAGCTTCCCGCCGCAACTCGAGAAAAACCCCAAAATTATCCCCTCCATGCGAGATGAGGAAATTTTGTGATGCAGCATCTCACGAGAAATACCACATTCCCTCTGGAAAGGCAAAAAGGCACTTGACACCCTTTATTCGACTCAGAAAGTTCCCTCACACAGCCGTCCCCTTTGGAGAGGAGAAAACACTTTACGGACTCAATTCGAGAGGAACCGCTGTGCACATTGAAGGGCTCGAGAGGAAACCGGAAGTTCCCCTTCCAATACCAAAGGGGACCTGACTTCCCTGAAGCAACTTGAACGAGTTCCTTAAGTCCCCGTCGCAACTCGAGAAGCACCTCCAGCTTCCCGCCGCAACTCGAGAAACATCCCAAAATTATCCCCTGCATGCGAGATGAGGAAATTTGGCGATGCAGCATCTCACGAGAAATACCACATTCCCTCTGGAAAGGCAAAAAGTACTTGACACTCTTTATTCGACTCAGAAAGTTCCCTCACACAGCCATCCCCTTTAGAGATTAAAACACACTTTACGGACTCAATTCGAGAGAAACCCCTGTGCACACTGAAGGGCTCGAGAGGAAACCGGAAGTTCCCCTTCCAACACCAAAGGTGACCTGACTTCCCTGAAACAAGCCCAGCGAGTTCCTGAGGTCCACGTCGCAACTCGAGAAGCAACCCTAGCTTCACGCCGCAACTCGAGAAACACCCCAAAATTATCCCCTCCATGCGAGATAAGGAAATTTTGCGATGCAGCATCTCAACTAAAACACCACATTCCCTCTGGAAAGGCAAAAAGGTACTTGACACCCTGTATTCGACTCAAAGTTCCCTCACACAGCCGTCCCCTTTGGAGAGGAGAACACACTTTAAGGACTCAATTCGAGAGGAGCCCCTGTGCACATTGAAGGGCTCGAGAGGAAACCGGAAGTTGCCCTTCCAACACCAAAGGGGAACTGACGTCCCTGAAGCAACCCCAGCGAGTTCCTGAGGTCCCCGTCGCAACTCGAGAGGCACCCCCAGCTTCCCGCCGCAATTCGAGAAACACCCCAAAATTATCCCCTCCATGCGAGATGAGGAAATTTGGCGATGCAGAATCTCAAGAGAAATACCGCATTCCCTCTGCAAAGGCAAAAAGGTACTTGACACCCTTTATTCGACTCAGAAAGTTCCCTCACACAGAGGTCCCCTTTGGAGAGGAGAACACACTTTATGGAATCAATTCGAGAGGAGCCCCTGTGCACATTGAAGGGCTCGAGTGGAACCCGGAAGTTCCCCTTCCAACACCAAAGGGGACGTGACTTCCCTGAAGCAACCACGGCGAGTTCCTGAGATCCCCGTCTCAACTCGAGAAGCACCCCCAGCTTCCCGCCGCAACTCGAGAAACACCCCAAAATTATCCCCTCCATGCGAGATGAGGACATTTGGCGATGCAGCATCTCAAGAGAAATACCACATTCCCTCTGGAAAGGCAAAAAGGTACTTGACACTTTTTATTCGACTCAGAAAGTTCCCTCACACAGCCGACCCCTTTGGAGAGGAGAACACACTTACGGACTCAATTCGAGAGGACCCCTGGGCACATTGAAGGGCTCGAGAGGAAACTGGAAGTTCCCCTTGCAACACCAAATGGGACCTGACTTCTCTGAAGCAACCCCAGCAAGTTCCTGAGGTCCCCGTCGCAACTCGAGAAGCACACCCAGCTTCCCGCTGCAACAAGTAAAACTCCCAAAATTATCCCCTCCATGCGAGATGAGGAAATTTGGCAATCCAGCATCTCAAGAGAAATACCACATTCCCTCTGGAAAGGCAAAAAGTACTTGACACGATTTATTCGACTCAGAAAGTTCCCTCACACAGCCCTCCCCATGGAGAGGAGAACACATTTTTCGGACTCAATTCCAGAGGAGCTTCTGTGCACATGGAAGGGCTCGAGAGGAAACCGGCAGTTCTCCTTCCAACACCAAAGGGGACCTGACTTCCCTGAAGCAACCCCAGCGAGATACTGAAATCCCCGTCGCAACTCGAGAAGCACCCCCAGTTTCCCGCCACAACTCGAGAAACACCCCAAAATTATCCCCTCCATGCGAGATCAGGAAATTTGGCGATGCAGCATCTCAAGAGAAATACCACATTCCCTCTGGAAAGGCAAAAAGTACTTGACACCCTTTATTCGACTCAGAATGTTCCCTCAAAAAGCCGTCCCCTTTGTAGAGGAGAACCCACTTTACGGACTCAATTCGAGAGGAGGCCCTGTGCACATTGAAGGGCTCGAGAGGAACACGGAAGTTCCCCTTCCAACACCAAAGGGGACCTGATTTCCCTGAAGCAACCTCTGCCAGTTCCTGAGGTCCCGTCGCAACTCGAGAAGCACCCCCAGCTTCCTACCGCAACTCAAGAAACACCCCAAAATTATCCCCTCCATGCGAGATCAGGAAATTTGGCGATGCAGCATCTCAAGAGAAATATCACTTTCCCTCTGGAAACGCAAAAAGTACTTGACACCCTTTGTTCGACTCAGAAAGTTCCCTCACACAGCCGTCTCCTTTGGAGAGGAGAGCACACTTTACGGACTCAATTCGAGGGAGCCCCTGTGCACATTGAAGGGCTCGAGTGGAAACAGGAAGTTCCTCTTCCAAAACCAAAGGGGACCTGACTTCCCTGAAGCAACCCCAGCGAACTCCTGAGGTCTCCGTCGCAACTCGAGAAGCACCCCAAGATTCCCGCCGCAACTAGAGAAACACCCCAAAATTATCCCATGCATGCGAGTTGAGGAAATTTGGCGATGCAGCATCTCAAGAGAAATACCACATTCCCTCTGGAAAGGCAAAATGGTACTTGGCACCCTTTATTCGACTCAGAAAGTTCCCTCACACAGCCGTCCCCTTTGGAGAGGACAACACACTGTAAGGACTCAATTCGAGATGAGCCCCTGTGCACATTGAAGGGCTCAAGAGGAATCCGGAAGTTCAACTTCCAACACCAATGGGGACCTGACTTCCCTGAAGCAACCCCAGCGAGTTCCTGAGGTTCCAGTCGCAACTCGAGAAGCACCCCCAGCTTCCCGACGCAACAAGAGAAACACCCCAAAATTATCCCCTCCATGCGAGATGAGGAAATTTGACGATGCAGCATCTCAAGAGAAATGCCACATTCCCTCTGGAAAGGCAAAAAGGTACTTGACACCCTTTATTTGACTCAAACAGTTCCCTCACACAGCCGTCCCCTTTGGAGTGGAGAACACACTTTACGGACTCAATTCGAGAGGAGCCCCTGGGCACATTGAAGGGCTCGAGAGGAAAACGGAAGTTCCCCTTCCAACACCATAGGTTACGTGACTTTCCTGAAGCATCCCCAGCGAGTTTCTGAGGTCCCCAGGCAACTCGAGAAGCAGCCCCAGCTTCCCACCGCAACTGGGTAAACACCCAAAAATTGTCTCCTCCATGCAAGATGAGGAAATTTGGCTATGAAGCATCTCAAGAGAAATACCACATGCCCCCTGGAAAGGCAAAAAGGTACTTGACACCCTTTATTCGACTCAGAAAGCTCCCACATACAGCCGTCCCCTTTGGAGAGGAGAACACACTTTACGGACTCAATTCGAGAGGAGCCCCTGTGCACATTGAAAGGCTAGAGAGGAAACCGGAAGTTCCCCGTCCAACAATAAAGGGTACCTGACTTCCCTGAAGCAACACCAGCGAGTTCCTGAGGTCCCCGTCGCAACTCGAGAAGCACCCCCAGCTTCCCGCCGCAACTCGAAAACACCCCAAAATTATCCCCTCCATGCGAGATGAGGAAATTTGGCAATGCAGCATCTCAAGAGAAATACGATAATCCCTCTGGAAAGGAAAAAGATACTTGACACCCTTTATTCGACTCAGAAAGTTCCCTCACACAGCCGTCTCCTTTGGAGAGGACAACACACTGTAAGGACTCAATTCGAGATGAGCCCCTGTGCACATTGAAGGGCTCGAGAGGAAACCGGAAGTTCAACTTCCAACACCAATGGGGACCTGACTTCCCTGAAGCAACCCCAGCGAGTTCCTGAGGTTCCCGTCACAACTCGAGAAGCACCCCCAGCTTCCCGACGCAACAAGAGAAACACCCCAAAATTATCCCCTCCATGCGAGATGAGGAAATTTGACGATGAAGCATCTCAAGAGAAATGCCACATTCCCTCTGGAAAGGCAAAAAGGTACTTGACACCCTTTATTTGACTCAGACAGTTCCCTCACACAGCCGTCCCGTTTGGAGAGGAGAACACACTTTACGGACTCAATTCGAGAGGAGCCCCTGGGCACATTGAAGGGCTCGAGAGGAAAACGGAAGTTCCCCTTCCAACACCATAGGGGACGTGACTTTCCTGAAGCATCCCCAGCGAGTTCCTGAGGTCCCAGTCGCAACTGGAGAAGCACCCCCAGCTTCCCGCCGCAACTGGGTAAACACCCCAAAATTCTCTCCTCCATGCAAGATGAGGAAATTTGGCTATGAAGCATCTCAAGAGAAATACCACATTCCCCCTGGAAAGGCAAAAAGGTACTTGACACCCTTTATCCGACTCAGAAAGTTCCCACACACAGCCGTCCCCTTTGGAGAGGAGAACACACTTTACGGACTCAATTCGAGAGGAGCCCCTGTGCACATTGAAGGGCTCGAGAGGAAACCGGAAGTTCCCCTTCCAACACCAAAGGGGACCTGACTTCCCTGAAGCAACACCAGCGAGTTCCTGAGGTCCCCGTCGCAACTCGAGAAGCACCCCCAGCTTCCCGGCGCAACTCGAGAAACACCCCAAAATTATCCCCTGCATGCGAGATGAGGAAATTTGGCGATGCAGCATCTCACGAGAAATACCACATTCCCTCTGGAAAGGCAAAAAGTACTTGACACCCTTTATTCGACTCAGAAAGTTCCCTCACACAGCGTCCTTTTTGGAGAGGAGAACACACTTTACGGACTCAATTCGAGAGGAGCCCCTGTGCACATTGAAGGGCTCGAGAGGAAACCGGAAGTTCCCCTTCCAACACTAAAGGTGACCTGACTTCCCTGAAACAAGCCCAGCAAGTTCCTAAGGTCCCCGTCGCAACTCGAGAAGCACCCCTAGCTTCACACCGCAACTCGAGAAACACCCCAACATTATCCCCTCCATACGAGATAAGGAAATTTTGCGTTGCAGCATCTCACCTAAAATACCACATTCCCTCTGGAAAGGCAAAAAGGTACTTGACACCGTTTATTCGACTCAGAAAGTTCCCTCACACAGCCGTCCCCTTTGGAGAGGAGAACACACTTTACGGACTCAATTCGAGAGGAGCCCCTGTGCACATGAAGGGCTCGAGAGGAAACCGGAAGTTCCCCTTCCAACACCAAAGGGGACCTGACTTCCCTGAAGCAACCCCAGCGAGTTCCTGAGGTCCCCGTCGCAACTCGAGAAGCACCCCCAGCTTCCGGTCGCAACTCGAGAAACACCCCAAAATTATCCCCTCCATGCGAGATGAGGAAATTTGGTGATGAATCATCTCACGAGAAATACCACATTCCCTCTGGAAAGGCAAAAAGGTACTTGACACCCTTTATTCGACTCAGAAAGTAACCTCATAGTGCCATCTCCTTTGGAGAGGGGAACACACTTTACGGACTCAATTAGAGAGGAGACCCTGTGCACACTGAAGTGCTCGAGAGGAAACCGGAAGTTCCCCTTCCAACAACAAAGGGGACCTGACTTCCCTGAAGTAACACCAGCGAGTTCCTTAGGTCTCCGTCGCAACTCGAGAAGCACCCCCAGCTTCCCGCCGCAACTCGAGAAACACCACAAAATTATCCCCTCCATGCGAGATGAAGAAATTTGGCGATGCAGCATCTCCCGAGAAATACCACATTCCCTCTGGAAAGGCAAAAAGGTACTTGACACCCTTTATTCGATTCAGAAAGTTCCCTCACACCGCCGTCCCGTTTGGAGAGGAGAACACACTTTACGGAATCAATTCGAGAGGAGCCCCTGTGCACATTGAAGGGCTCGAGAGGAAACTGGAAGTTCCCCTTCCAACACCAAAGGGGACCTGACTTCCCTGAAGCAACACCAGCGAGTTCCTGAGGTCCCCGTCGCAACTCGAGAAGCACCCCCAGCTTCCCGGCGCAACTCGAGAAACACCCCAAAATTATCCCCTCCATGCGAGATGAGGAAATTTTGCGATGCAGCATCTCACGAGAAATACCACATTCCCTCTGGAAAGGCAAAAAGGTACTTGACACCCTTTATTCGATTCAGAAAGTTCCCTCACACAGCCGTCCCCTTTGGAGTGGAGAACTCACTTTCCGGACTCAATTCCGGAAGAGCCCATGTGCACATTGAAGGGCTGGAGAGGAAAACGGAAGTTCCCCTTCCAACAACAAAGGGGAACTGACTTTCTTGAAGCAACGCCAGCGAGTTCCTGAGGTCCCCGTCGCAACTCGAGAAGCAACCCCAGATTCCCACCGCAACTAGAGAAACACCCCAAAATTATCCCCTCCATGCGAGATGAGGAAATTTGGCGATGCAACATCTCAAGAGAAATACCACATTCCCTCTGGAAAGGCAAAAAGGTACTTGACACCTTTTATTCGACTCAGAAAGTTCCCTCACACAGCCGTCCTCTTTGGAGAGGAGAACACAATTTACGGACTCAATTCGAGAGGAGTCCCTGTGTACATTAAAGGGCTCGAGACGAAACCGGAAGTTCCCCTTCCAACACCAAAGGGGACCTGACTTCCCTGAAGCAACCCCAGCGAGTTCCTGAGGTCCCCGTCGCAACTCGAGAAGCACCCCCAGCTTCCCGCCGCAAGTAGAGAAATACCCCAAAATTATCCACTCCATGCGAGATGAGGAAATTTCGCGATGCAGCATCTCAAGAGAAATACCACATTCCCTCTGGAAAGGCAAAAAGGTACTTGACACCCTTTATTCGACTCAGAAAGTTCCCTCACACTGCCGGCCGCTTTGGAGAGGAGAACAAACTTTACGGACTCAATTCGAGAGGAGCCCCTGTGCACATTGAAGGGCTCAAGAGTAAACCGGAAGTTACCCTTCCAACACCAAGGGGACCTGACTTCCCTGAAGCAACCCCAGCTAGTTCCTGAGGTCCCCGTCGCAACTTGAGAAGCACCCCTAGATTCCCGCCGCAACTCGAGAAAGACACCAAAGTTATCCCCTCCATGCGAGATGAGGAAATTTGGCGATGCAGCATCTCAAGAGAAATACCACATTCCCTCTGGAAAGGCAAAAAGGTACTTGACACCATTTATTCGACTCAGAAAGTTCCCTCACACAGCCGTCCCCTTTGGAGAGGAAAACACACTTTATGGACTCAATTCGAGAGGAGACCCTGTGCACATTGAAGGCCTCGAGATGAAACCGGAAGTTCCACTTCCAACACCAAAGGGGACCTGACATCCCTGAAGCAAACCCAGCGAGTTCCTGAGGTCCCCGTCGCAACTCGAGAAGCACCCCCAGCTTCCCGCCGCAACTCGAGAAACACCCCAAAATTATCCCCTCCATGCCAGATGAGGAAATTTGGCGAAGCAGCATCTCAAGAGAAATACCACATTGCCTCTTGAAAGGCAAAAAGGTACTTGACACCCTTTATTCGACTCAGAAAGTAACCTCATAGTGCCATCCCCTTTGGAGAGGAGAACACACTTTACGGACTCAATTAGAGAGGAGACCCTGTGCACACTGAAGTGCTCGAGAGGAAACCGGAAGTTCCCCTTCCAACAACAAAGGGGACCTGACTTCCCTGAAGTAACACCAGCGAGTTCCTTAGGTCTCCGTCGCAACTCGAGAAGCACCCCCAGCTTCCCGCCGCAACTCGAGAAACACCACAAAATTATCCCCTCCATGCGAGATGAGGAAATTTGGCGATGCAGCATCTCCCGAGAAATACCACATTCCCTCTGAAAAGGCAAAAAGATACTTGACACCCTTTATTCGACTCAGAAAGTTCCCTTACACAGCCGTCCCGTTTGGAGAGGAGAACACACTTTACGGAATCAATTCGAGAGGAGCCCCTGTGCACATTGAAGGGCTCGAGAGGAAACTGGAAGTTCCCCTTCCAACAACAAAGGGGACCTGACTTCCCTGAAGCAACACCAGCGAGTTCCTGAGGTCCCCGTCGCAACTCGAGAAGCACCCCCAGCTTCCCGGCGCAACTCGAGAAACACCCCAAAATTATCCCCTCCATGCGAGATGAGGAAATTTTGCGATGCAGCATCTCACGAGAAATACCACATTCCCTCTGGAAAGGCAAAAAGGTACTTGACACCCTTTATTCGACTCAGAAAGTTCCCTCACACAGGCGTCCCCTTTGGAGTGGAGAACACACTTTCCGGACTCAATTCCGGAAGAGCCCATGTGCACATTGAAGGGCTGGAGAGGAAAACGGAAGTTCCCCTTCCAACAACAAAGGGGAACTGACTTCCTTGAAGCAACGCCAGCGAGTTCCTGAGGTCCCCGTCGCAACTCGAGAAGCAACCCCAGATTCCCACCGCAACTAGAGAAACACCCCAAAATTATCCCCTCCATGCGAGATGAGGAAATTTGGCGACGCAGCATCTCAAGAGAAATGCCACAATCCCTCGGGAAAGGCAAAAAGGTACTTGAAACCCTTTATTCGACTCAGAAAGTTCCCTCACACACCCGTCCCCTTTGGAGAGGAGAACACACTTTACGGACTCAATTCGAGAGGAGCCCCTGTGCACATTGAAGGGCTCGAGAGGAAACCGGCAGTTCCCCTTCCAACACCAAAGGGGATCTGACTTCCCTGAAGCAACCCCAGCGAGTTCCTGAGGTCCCCGTCGCAAATCGAGAAGCACCCCCAGCTTCCCGCCGCAACTCGAGAAACACCCCAAAATTATCCCCTCCATGCGAGATGGGGAAATTTGGCGATGCAACATCTCAAGAGAAATACCACATTCCCTCTGGAAAGGCAAAAAGGTACTTGACACCCTTTATTCGACTCAGAAAGTTCCCTCACACAGCCGTCCTCTTTGGAGAGGAGAACACAATTTACGGACTCAATTCGAGAGGAGTCCCTGTGTACATTGAAGGGCTCGAGACGAAACCGGAAGTTCCCCTTCCAACACCAAAGGGGACCTGACTTCCCTGAAGCAACCCCAGCGAGTTCCTGAGGTCCCCGTCGCAACTCGAGAAGCACCCCCAGCTTCCCGCCGCAAGTAGAGAAATACCCCAAAATTATCCACTCCATGCGAGATGAGGAAATTTCGCGATGCAGCATCTCAAGAGAAATACCACATTCCCTCTGGAAAGGCAAAAAGGTACTTGACACCCTTTATTCGACTCAGAAAGTTCCCTCACACTGCCGGCCCCTTGGTAGAGGAGAACAAACTTTACGGACTCAATTCGAGAGAGCCCCTGTGCACATTGAAGGGCTCAAGAGGAAACCGGAAGTTCCCCTTCCAACACCAAGGGGACCTGACTTCCCTGAAGCAACCCCAGCTAGTTCCTGAGGTCCCCGTCGCAACTTGAGAAGCACCCCCAGATTCACGCCGCAACTCGAGAAAGACACCAAAGTTATCCCCTCCATGCGAGATGAGGAAATTTGGCGATGCAGCATCTCAAGAGAAATACCACATTCCCTCTGGAAAGGCAAAAAGGTACTTGACACCCTTTATTCGACTCAGAAAGGTCCCTCACACAGCCGTCCCCTTTGGAGAGGAAAACACACTTTATGGACTCAATTCGAGAGGAGACCCTGTGCACATTGAAGGGCTCGAGAGGAAACCGGAAGTTCCTCTTCCAACAACAAAGGGGACCTGATTTCCCTGAAGCAACCCCAGCAGGTTCCTGAGGTCCCCGTCGCAACTCGAGAAGCACCCCCAGCTTGCCGCCGCAACTCGAGAAACACCCCAAAATTATCCCCTCCAAGCGAGATGAGGAAATTTGGCGATGCAGCATCTCAAGAGAAATACCACATTCCCTCTGGATAGGCAAAAAAGGTACTTGACACACTTTATTCGACTCAGAAAGTTCCATCAAACAGCCCTCCCCATTGGAGAGGAGAACACACTTTACGGACTCAAATCGAGAGGAGCCCCTGTGCACATTTAAGGGCTCCAGAGGAAACCGGAAGTTCCCCTTCCAACACCAAAGGGGACCTGACTTCCCTGATGCAACCCCAGCGAGTTCCTGAGGTTCACGTCGCAACTCGAGAAGCACCCCGAGCTTCCCGCCGCAACTCGAGAAACACCCCAAAATTATCCCCTCCATGCCAGATGAGGAAATTTGGCGATGCAGCATCTCAAGAGAAATACCACATTCCCTCTGGAAAGGCAAAAAGGTACTTGACACCCTTTATTTGACTCAGAAACTTCCCTCACACAGCCGTCCCCTTTGGAGAGGAGAACACACTTTACGGACTCAATTCCAGAGAGCCCCTGTGCACATTGAAGGGCTCGAGAGGAAACCGGAAGTTCCCGTTCCAACACCAAAGGGGGCCTGACTTTCCTGAAGCAACCCCAGCGAGTTCCTGAGGTCCCCGTCCCAACTCGAGAAGCACCCCAACTTCCCGCCGCAACTCGAGAAACACGCCAAAATTATCCCCTCCATGCGAGATGCGGAAAATTGGCGATGCAGCATCTCAAGAGAAATACCACGTTCCCTCTGGAAAGGCAAAAAGGTACTTGACACCCTTTATTCGACTCAGAAAGTTCCCTCACACAGCCGTCCCCTTTGGAAAGGAGAACACACTTTACTGACTCAATTCGATATTAGCCCCAGTGCACATTGACGGGCTCGAGAGGAACACGGAAGTTCCCCTTCTAACAACATAGGGGACCAGACTTCCCTGAAGCAACCCCAGCGAGTTCCTGAGGTCCCCGTCGCAACTCGAGGAGCACCACCAGCTTCCCGCCGCAACTCGAGAAACACCCCAAAATTATCCCCTCCATGCGAGATGAGGAAATTTGGCGATACAGCATCTCAAGAGAAATGCCACATTCCCCCTGGAAAAGCAAAGAGGTACTTGACACCCTTTATTCGACTCAGAAAGTTCCCTCACACAGCCGTCCCCTTTGGAGAGGAAAACACACTTTACGGACTCAATTCGAGAGCAGCCCCTGTGCACATGGAAGGCCTCGAGATGAAACCGGAAGTTCCACTTCCAACACCAAAGGGGACGTGACATCCCTGAAGCAAACCCAGCGAGTTCCTGAGGTCCCCGTCGCAACTCGAGAAGCACCCCCAGCTTCCCGCCGCAACTCGAGAAACACCCCAAAATTATCCCCTCCATGCCAGATGAGGAAATTTGGCGATGCAGCATCTCAAGAGAAATACCACATTCCCTCTTGAAAGGCAAAAAGGTACTTGACACCATTTATTCGACTCAGAAAGTTCCCTCACACTGCCGGCCCCTTTGGAGAGGAGAACACACTTTACGGACTCAATTCGAGATTAGCCCCTGTGCACATTGAAGGGCTCGAGAGGAACCCGTAAGTTCTTCTTCCAACACCATACGGGACCAGACTTCCTGAAGCAACCCCAGCGAGTTCCTGAGATCCCCGTCGCAACTCGAGAAGCACCCCCTGCTTCCCGCCGCAACCTGAGAAAAACCCTAAAATTATCCCCTCCATGCGAGATGAGGAAATTTGGCGATGCAGCATCTCAAGAGAAATACCACATTCCCTCTGGAAAGGCAAAAAGGTACTTGACACCCTTTATTCGACTCAGAAAGTTCCCTCACACAGCCGTCCTCTTTGGAGAGGAGAACACACTTTACGGACTCAATTCGAGAGGAGCCCCTGTGCACATTGAAGGACTCGAGAGGAAACCGGAAGTTCCCCTTCCAACACCAAAGGGGACCTGACTTCCCTGAAGCAACCCCAGCGAGTTCCTGAGGTCCCCGCCGCAACTCGAGAAACACCCCCAGCTTCCCGCCGCAACTCGAGAAACACCCCAAATTTATCCCCTCCATGCGAGATGTGGAAATATGGCGATGCAGCATCTCAAGAGAAATACCACATTCCCTCTGGAAAGGCAAAATGGTACTTGACACCCTTTATTCGACTCAGAAGTTCCCTCACACAGCCGTCCCCTTTGGAGAGGAGAACACACTTTACGGACTCAATTCGAGAGGAGACCCTGTGCACATTGAAGGGCTCGAGAGGTAACCGGAAGTTCGCCTTCCAACACCAAAGGGGATCTGACTTCCCTGAAGCCACCCCAGCGAGTTCCTGAGGTCCCCGTCGCAACTCGAGGAGCACCCCCAGCTTCCCGCCGCAACTCGAGAAACAACCCAAAATTATCCCCTCCATGCGAGATGAGGAAGTTTGGCGATGCAGCATCTCAAGAGAAATACCACATTCCCTCTGGGAAGACAAAAAGGTACTTGACACCCTTTATTCGACTCAGAAAGTTCCCTCACACAGCCGTCCCCTTTGGAGAGGAGAACACACTTTACGGACTCAATTCGAGAGGATCCCCTGTGCACACTGAAGGGCTCGAGAGGAAACCGGAGATTCCCCTTCCAACACCAAAGGGGACCTGACTTCCCTGAAGCAACCCCAGCGAGTTCCTGAGGTCCCCGTCGCAACTCGAGAAGCACCCCCAGCTTCCCGCCGCAAGTAGAGAAATACCCCAAAATTATCCACTCCATGCGAGATGAGGAAATTTCGCGATGCAGCATCTCAAGAGAAATACCACATTCTCTCTGGAAAGGCTAAAAGGTACTTGACACCCTTTATTCGACTCAGAAAGTTCCCTCACACTGCCGGCCCCTTTGGAGAGGAGAACAAACTTTACGGACTCAATTCGAGAGGAGCCCCTGTGCACATTTAAGTGCTCAATAGGAACCCGCAAGTTCCCCTTCCAACACCAAAGGGGACCTGACTTCCCTGAAGCAACCCCAGCGAGTTCCTGAGGTTCCCGTCGCAACTCGAGAAGCACCCCGAGCTTCCCGCCGCAACTCGAGAAACACCCCAAAATTATCCCCTCCATGCCAGATGAGGAAATTTGGCGATGCAGCATCTCAAGAGAAATACCACATTCCCTCTGGAAAGGCAAAAAGGTACTTGACACCCTTTATTTGACTCAGAAACTTCCCTCACACAGCCGTCCCCTTTGGAGAGGAGAACACACTTTACGGACTCAATTCCAGAGAGCCCCTGTGCACATTGAAGGACTCGAGAGGAAACCGGAAGTTCCCGTTCCAACACCAAAGGGGGCCTGAATTTCCTGAAGCAACCCCAGCGAGTTCCTGAGGTCCCCGTCCCAACTCGAGAAGCACCCCAACTTCCCGCCGCAACTCGAGAAACACGCCAAAATTATCCCCTCCATGCGAGATGCGGAAATTTGGCGATGCAGCATCTCAAGAGAAATACCACATTCCCTCTGGAAAGGCAAAAAGGTACTTGACACCCTTTATTCAATTCAGAAAGGTCCCTCACACAGCCGTCCCCTTTGGAGAGGAGAACACACTTTACGGACTCAATCGAGATTAGCCCTTGTGCACATTGACGGGCTCGAGAGGAACACGGAAGTTCCCCTTCTAACAATATAGGGGACCAGACTTCCCTGAAGCACCCCAGCGAGTTCCTGAGGTCCCCGTCGCAACTCAAGAAGCACCCCCAGCTTCCCAGGGCAACTCGAGAAACACCCCAAAATTATCCCCTGCATGCGAGATGAGGAAATTTGGCGATGCAGCATCTCAAGAGAAATACCACATTCCCTCTGGAAAGGCAAAAAGGTACTTGACACCCTTTATTCGACTCAGAAAGTTCCCTCACACAGCCGTCCCCTTTGGAAAGGAGAACACACTTTACGGACTCAATTCGAGAGGAGCCCCTGTGCACATTGAAGGACTCGAGAGGAAACCGGAAGTTCCCCTTCCAACACCAAAGGGGACCTGAGTTCCCTGAAGCAACCCCAGCGAGTTCCTGAGGTCCCCGTCGCAACTCGAGGAGCACCACCAGCTTCCCGCCGCAACTCGAGAAACACCCCAAAATTATCCCCTCCATGCGAGATGAGGAAATTTGGCGATACAGAATCTCAAGAGAAATGCCACATTCCCCCTGGAAAAGCAAAGAGGTACTTGACACCCTTTATTCGACTCAGAAAGTTCCCTCACACAGCCGTCCCCTTTGGAAAGGAGAACACACTTTACGCACTCAATTCGAGAGGAGCCCCTGTGCACATTGAAGGCCTCGAGATGAAACCGGAAGTTCCACTTCCAACACCAAAGGGGACCCGACATCCCTGAAGCAAACCCAGCGAGTTCCTGAGGTCCCCGTCGCAACTCGAGAAACACCCCCAGCTTCCCTCCGCAACTCGAGAAACACCCCAAAATTATCCCCTCCATGCCAGATGAGGAAATTTGGCGATACAGCATCTCAAGAGAAATACCACATTCCCTCTTGAAAGGCAAAAAGGTACTTGACACCATTTATTCGACTCAGAAAGTTCCCTCACACTGCCGGCCCATTTGGAGAGGAGAACACACTTTACGGACTCAATTCGAGATTAGCCCCTGTGCACATTGAAGGGCTCGAGAGGAACCCGTAAGTTCTTCTTCCAACACCATACGGGACCAGACTTCCCTGAAGCAACCCCAGCGAGTTCCTGAGATCCCCGTCGCAACTCGAGAAGCACCCCCTGCTTCCCGCCGCAACCTGAGAAAAACCCCAAAATTATCCCCTCCATGCGAGATGAGGAAATTTGGCGATGCAGCATCTCAAGTGAAATACCACATTCCCTCTGGAAAGGCAAAAAGGTACTTGACACCCTTTATTCGACTCAGAAAGTTCCCTCACACAGCCGTCCTCTTTGGAGAGGAGAACACATTTTACGGACTCAATTCGAGAGGAGCCCCTGTGCACATTGAAGGACTCGAGAGGAAACCGGAAGTTCCCCTTCCAACACCAAAGGGGACCTGACTTCCCTGAAGCAACCCCAGCGAGTTCCTGAGGTCCCCGTCGCAACTCGAGAAACACACCCAGCTTCCCGCCGCAACTCGAGAAACACCCCAAATTTATCCCCTCCATGCGAGATGTGGAAATTTGGCGATGCAGCATCTCAAGAGAAATACCACATTCCCTCTGGAAAGGCAAAATGGTACTTGACACCCTTTATTCGACTCAGAAAGTTCCCTCACACAGCCGTCCCCTTTGGAGAGGAGAACACACTTTACGGACTCAATTCGAGAGGAGACCCTGTGCACATTGAAGGGCTCGAGAGGTAACCGGAAGTTCGCCTTCCAACACCAAAGGGGATCTGACTTCCCTGAAGCCACCCCAGCGAGTTCCTGAGGTCCCCGTCGCAACTCGAGAAGCACCCCCAGCTTCCCGCCGCAACTCGAGAAACACCCCAAAATTATCCCCTCCATGCGAGATGAGGAAGTTTGGCGATGCAGCATCTCAAGAGAAATACCACATTCCCTCTGGGAAGACAAAAAGGTACTTGACACCCTTTATTCGACTCAGAAAGTTCCCTCACACAGCCGTCCCCTTTGGAGAGGAGAACACACTTTACGGACTCAATTCGAGAGGATCCCCTGTGCACACTGAAGGGCTCGAGAGGAAACCGGAAGTTCCCCTTCCAACACCAAAGGGGACCTGACTTCCCTGAAGCAACCCCAGCGAGTTCCTGATGTCCCCGTCGCAACTCGAGGAGCACCCCCAGCTTCCCGCCGCAACTCGAGAAACACCCCAAAATTATCCCCTCCATGCGAGATGAGGAAATTTGGCGATGCAGCATCTCAAGGGAAATACCACATTCCCTCTGGAAAGGCAAAAATGTACTTGACACCCTTTATTCGACTCAGAAAGTTCCCTCACACAGCCGTCCCCTTTGGAGAGGAGAACACAGTTTATGGACTCACTACGAGATGAGCCCCTGTTCACATTTAAGGGCTCGAGAGCAAACCGGAAGTTTTCATTCCCACAATGAAGGGCACCAGACTTTCCTGAAGCAACCCGAGCGAGTTCCTTAGGTCCCCTTAGCAACTCGAGAATTATCCCCAGCTTCCCGCCGCAACTCGAGAAAAACCACAAAATTATCCCCTCAATGCGAGAAGAGGAAATTTTGCAATGCAGAAGATGAAGAGAAATACCACTTGCCCCCTTGAAATGCAAAATGGTACTTGACACCCTTTATTTGACTCAGAAAGATCCCTCAAACAGCCGTCCCCATTGGAGAGGAGAACACAGTTTATGGACTCTTTTTGAGATGAGCTCCTGTTCACATTGAAGGGCTCGAGAGCAAACCGGTAGTGCTCCTTCCAATGCCAAAGTTGACCTGACTTCCCTGAAGCAACCCCAGCGAGTTCCTGAGGTCCCCGTCGCAACTCGAGAAGTACCGCCAGCTTCCCGCCACAACTCGAGAAACACCACAAAATTATCCCCTCTATGCGAAATGAGGTAATTTTCCGAAGCAGAGTCTCAAGAGAAATACCACATTGCATCTTGAAAGGCAAAAAAGTACTTGACAGCCTTTATTCGACTCAGAAAGTTCCCTCACACACCCGTCCACATTGGAGAGGAGAACACACTTTCTGAACTCAATTCGAGATGAGCCCCTGTTCATATTGAAGGGCTCGATAGTAAACCGGAAGTTACACTTCCAACACCAATGGGGACCTGACTTCCCTGAAGCAACGTTAGTGAGTTCCTGAGTTCCCCGTCGGACTTCGAGAAGTATCCCCACCTTCCCGCCGCATCTCACGCAACAGCACAAAATTATCCCCTCAATGCGAGATGAGGAAATTTTGCGATGCAGAACCCAAGAGAAATACCACTTTCCCTCTTGAAAGGCAAAAAGGTCCTTGACACCCTTTATTCGACTCAGAAAGTTCCCTCAAACAGCCGTCCCCATTGGAGAGGAGAACACACTTTATGAATTCAATACTAGATGAGCCCTTGTTCACATTTAAGGGCGTGAGAGCAAACCGGAAGTTCTTATTCCCACAATGAAGGGCAGCTGACTTCCCTGAAGCAACCGGAGCGAGTTCGTGAGGTCCTCGTCGGAACTCGAGAAATACCCCCACCTTCCCGCCGCAACTCGAGAAACACCAACAAATTATCCCCTCAATGCGAGATGTGGAAATTTTCCGATAGAGAAGCTGAAGAGAAATACCACTTGCCCTATTGAAAGGCAAAAAGTTACTTTACACCCTTTATTCGACTCAGAAATTTCCCTCACACAGCCTTCCCCATTGGAGAGGGGAACACACTTTATGGACTCAATTCGAGATGAGCCCATGTTCACATTTAACGGCTCGATAGCAAACCGGACGTTCCTCTTCCAACACCAAAGCGGACCTGACTTCACTGAAGCAACCCGAGCGAGTTCCTGATGTCCCCATCGCAATTCAAAAAGTATCCCCAGCTTCCTGCCCCAACACGAGAAACACCACAGAAATATCCCGTCAATGTGAGGTGAGGAAATTTTGCGATGCAGAATCTCAAGAGAAATACCACATTCCCTCTTGAAAGGCAAAAAGGTCCTTGACATCCTTTATTCGACTCAGAAAGTTCCCTCACAGAGCCATCCCCATTGGAGAGAACACACTTTAAGGACTCAATATGAGATGAGCCCTGTTCATATTTAAGGGCTCGAGAGGAAACCAGAAGTTCCCCTTCCAACACTAAAGGTGACCTGACTTCCCTGAAAGAACCCGAGCGAGTTCCTGATGTCCCCGACGCAACTAGCGAAGTACCCCCTGCGCCCCGCCGCAACCAGAGAAACACTACAAAATTATCTCCTCAATGCGAAAAGAGGAAATTTTGCGATGCAGAATCTCAAGAGAAATACCATATTCCCTCTTGAAAGGCAAAAAGGTACTTGACACCCTTTATTCGACTCAGAAAGTTCCCTCACACAGCCGTCCCCATTGGAAAGGAGAACACACTTTACGGACTCAATACGAGATGAGCCCCTGTTCACATTTAAGGGCTCGAGAGCAAACCGGAAGTTCTCATTCCCACAACGAAGGGCACCTGACTTCCCTGAAGCAACCGGAGCGAGTTCCTGAGGTCCCCGTCGCAACTCGAGAAATATCCCAGCTTCCGCCGCAACTGGAGAAACACCAGCAAATTATCCCCTTAATGCGAGATGAGGAAATTTTGCAATGTAGAAGCTGAAGAGAAATACCACTTGCCCTCTTGAAAGGCAAAAAGGTACTTTACACCCTTTATTCGACTCAGAAATTTCCCTCACACAGTCGTCGTCATTGGAGAGGAGAACACACTTTATAGTCTCAACTGGAGATGAGGTCCGATTCCCATTTAATATCTCGAGAGTAATCCGGAAGTTCCCCTTCCAACACCAAAGGGGACCTGACTTCTCTGAAGCAACCCAAGCAAGTTCCTGAGGTCCCCGTCGCAACTCGAGGAGTACCCCCAGCTTCCCGCCGTAAAGTGAGAAACAACAAAAAATTATCCCGTCAGTGCGAGAGGAGGAAATTTTGCGCTGCAGAATACTAAGGGAAATCCCACATTCCCTCTTGAAAGGCAAAAGGGTACTTGACACCCTTTATGCGATCAGAACCTTCCCTCACACAGCCGTCCCCATTGGAGAGGAGAACACTCTTTATGGATTCAATTCGAGATGAGGCCCTATTCCCATTTAACGGCTCGAGAGTAAACCAAAAGTTCCCCTTCCAACACAAAAGGGGACCTGACTTACCTGAAGCAACCAGAGCGAGTTCCTGAGGTCCCCGTCGCAACTCGAGAAGTACCCCCAGCTTCCCGCAGCAACACGAGAAACACCACAAAATTATCCCCTCAATGCGAGAGGAGGAAATTTTCACTGCATGATCTCAAGAGTAATCGCACCTGTCTTCTTGAAAGGCAAAAGGGTACTTGACACCCTTTATGAGACCTAGAAAGTTCCCTCACACAGCCGTCCACATTGGTGAGGAGAACACACTTTATGGACTAAACTCGAGAAGAGGACATATTCCATTAAAGGGCTCGAGAGTAATCTGGAAGTCCCCCTTCCAGCACAAAAGGGGAACTGACTTCCCTGAAGTAACTCGAGTGACTACCTAAGGTCCCCGTCATAACTCGAGAAGTAACCCCTGCTTCCAGCCGCAATTCGAGAAACACCACAAAATTATCCCCTCAATGCGAGATGAGGAAATTTTGCACTGCATAATCTCAAGAGAAATCCCACTTTCCCGCTTGAAAGGGAAAAGGCTACTTGACTCCCTTTGTGCGACTCAGAAAGTTCCCTCACACAGCCGTCCTCAGTGGAGAGGAGAACACACTTTATGGACTCAACTCGAGAAGAGGCCCTATTCCCATTAAAGGGCTCGAGAGTAATCCAGAAGTTCCCCTTCCAGGACAAAACGGGACCTGACTTCCCTGAAGTAACTCAAGTGAGTTCCTGAGGTCCCCGTGGCAACTCGAGAAGTACCCCCAGCTTCCCACTGCAATTTGAGGAATACCACAAAATTATCCCCTCAATGCGAGATGAGGAAATTTTGCACTGCATAATCTCAAGAGAAATCCCACTTTCCCGCTTGAAAGGGAAAAGGCTACTTGACTCCCTTTGTGCGACTCAGAAAGTTCCCTCACACAGCCGTCCTCAGTGGAGAGGAGAACACACTTTATGGACTCAACTCGAGAAGAGGCCCTATTCCCATTAAAGGGCTCGAGAGTAATCCAGAAGTTCCCGTTCCAGGACAAAACGGGACCTTACTTCCCTGAAGTAACTCAAGTGAGTTCCTGAGATCCCCGTGGCAACTCGAGAAGTACCCCCAGCTTCCCGCTGCAATTTGAGGAATACCACAAAATTATCCCCTCAATGCGAGATGAGGTAATTTTGTGCTGCAGAATCTCGAGAGAAATCCCACATTCCCGCTTGAAAGGCAAAAGTGTACTTGACTCCCTTTAGGCGACTCAGAATGGTCCCTAACATCGTCCTCAGTAGAGAGGAGAACACATTTTATGGACTCAAATCGAGAAGAGGCAACATTCCCATTTAATGGCTCGAGAGTAATCCGGAAGTTCCCCTTCTAACACAAAAGGGGGACTTGTCTTACCTGAAGCAACCCGAGCGAGTTCCTGAGGTCCCAGTTGCAACTCGAGTAGTACCCACTGCTTCCCGATGCAACTCGAGAAACAACAATAAATTATCCCCTCAATTCGAAATGAGGTCATTTTGCACTGCACAATATCAACAGATTTCCCAAATTCCCGTCTGACTGGCATACAGGTAGTTGACATACTTGAAGCCACTCAGAAAGTTCCCTAACATACGTCCCCATTGGAAAGGAGAACATAATTTATGGACGCAACTCAAGAAGAGGCCCTATTCCCATTAAAGGGCTCGAGAGTAATCACGAAGTTACCCTTCCAGAACACAAGGGGACTTGACTTCCCCGAAGTAACTCGAGTGAGTACCTGAGGTCCCCATGGCAACTCGAGATGTAACCCCTGCTTCAAGCCGCAATTCGAGAAACACCAAAAAATTATCCCCTCAATGCGAGATGAGGAAATATTGCCCTGCAGAATCTCAAAGGAAATCCCACATTCCTGCTTGAAAGGGAAAGGCTACTTAACTCCCTTTATGCGACTCAGAAAGTTCCCTCAAAGAGCCATCCTCAGTGGAGAGGAGAACACACTTTATGGTCTCAAATCTAGAAGAGGCAATATTACAATTTTACGGCTCGAGAATAATCCGGAAGTTCCCCTTCAAAAAAAGAGGGGACTTGACTTCCCTGAAGCAACCCGAGCGAGTTCCTGAGGTCGCTGACACAACTCGAGAAGTACCCCCTGCTTCCCGCCGCAACTCGTGATACACCACAAAATTGTCCCCTCAATGCGAGATGAGGAAATGTTGCGCTGCAGAACCTCAAGAGAAATCCCACATTCCGTGTGAAAGCCAAAAGAGTACTCGACACCCTTTATGCGACCCAGAAAGTTCCCTCACACAGCCCTCCCCAGTTGAGAGGAGAAGGCATTTTATGGACTCAAATCGAGAAGAGGCAATATTCCCTTTAACGGCTCGAGAGTATTGGGGAAGTTCCACTTCAAGCACAAAAGGGGACTTAACAACCCGAGTGAGATTCTGAGGTCCCCGTCGCAACTCGAGAAGTACCTCGATCTTGGGGCCCCAAATCGAGAAACACCACAAAATAAGGCCCTAAATGCGAGATCAGGAATTTTTGCGCTACAGAATCTCAAGAGAAATACCACATTCCCTCATGAAAGGCAAAAGTGTTCTTGACATCCTTTAGGCGACTCAGAAATTTCACTAATATCAGTCCCCATTGGAGCGGAGAACACACTTTATGGACTCAATTCGAGATGAGCCTCTGTTCGCATTGAAGGGCTCGAGAGTAAACCAGAAGTTCCCCTTCCAACACAAAAGGGGACCTGACTTACCTAAAGCAACCAGAGCGAGTTCCTGAGGTCCCCGTCGCAACTCGAGAAGTACCCCCAGCTTCCCGCCGCAACTAGAGAAATACCACATAATTATTCCCTCGTGGCGAAAGGAGGAAATTTTGCGATGCTGAATCTCAAGAGAAATACCATATTCCCTATTTAACGGCAAAAAGGTCCTTGACACGCTTTATTCGACTCAGAAAGTTCCCTCACACAGCCGTGCCCATTGGAGAGGAGAACACAATTTATGGAATCAATTCAAGATGAGCCCCTGTTCACATTTAAGGGCACGAGAGTAAACAGGAAATTCCCCTTCCAACACCAAAGGGGATCTGACTTCCCTGAAGCAACCCCAGCGAGTTCCTGCGGTCTAAGACGCAAATCAAGAAGTACCCCCAGCTTCCAGCCGCAAGTCGAGAAACACCACAAAATTATCCCCTCAATGCCAGAGGAGGAAATTTTGCGATGCAGAATCTCAAGAGAAATACCACATCACTCTTGGAAGGCAAAAAGTTCCTTGACACCCTATATTCCACTCAGAAAGTTCCCTCACACAGCCGACCACATTGGAGAGGAGAACAAACTTTATGGACTCAATTTGAGATGAGCCCCTGTTCACATTTAAGAGCTCCAGAGTAAAGCGGAAGTTCCCCTACCCACACCAAAGGGAACCTGACTTCCCTGAAGCAACCCGAGCGAGTTCCTGAGGTCCCCGTCCCAACTCGAGAGGTACCGCCAGCTTCGCCGTGCAACTCGAGAAACACCACTAAATTATTCCCTCAATGCGAGAAGAGGAAATTTTGCGATGCAAAATCTCAAGAGAAATACCACATTCCCTCTTGAAAGGCAAAAAGGTCCTTGACACCCTTTATTCGACTCAGAAAGTTCCCTCACACAGCCGTCCCCTTTGGAGAGGAGAACACACTTTATGGACTCAATTCGAGAAGAGGACCTGTTCACATTGAAGGGCTCGAGAATAAACCGGAAGTTCCCCTTCCAACAGCAAAGGGGACCTAACACTCCTGAAGCAACACGAGCCAGTTCCTGAGGTCCCCATCGCAACTCGAGAAGTACCCCCAGCTTCCCGCCACAACTCGAGAAACACCATAAAATTATCCCCTCAATGCGAGAGGAGGAAATTTTACTATGCAATCTCAAGAGAAATACCGCATTCCCTCTTGAAAGGCAAAAAGGTCCTTGACACTCTTTATTCAACTCAGAAAGTTTCCTCTCATAGCCGTCACCCTTGGAGAGGGGAACACACTTTATGGACTCAATTCGAGATGAGCCCCTGTTCACACTGAAGGGCTCGAGAGTAAACCGAACGTTCCCCTTCCAACAACAAAAGGGACCTGACTTCCTTGAAACAACAAGAGCGAGTTCCTAAGGTCCCCGGCAGAACTTGAGAAGTACCCCCAGCTTCCCACCGCAACTCGTGTAACATTACAAATTTATGCCCTCAATGCGAAAGGAGGAAATTTGCGATGCTGAATCTCAAGAGAAATACCATATTACCTACTTACAGGCAAGGTCCATGACACGCTTTATTCGACTCAGAAAGTTCCCTCACACAGCCGTTCCCATTGGAGAGGAGAACACTGTTTATGGACTCAATTCGAGATAAGCCCCTGTTCACATTTAAGGGCTCGAGAGTAAACACGAAATTCCCTTTCCAACACAGAAAGGGGACCTGACTTACCTGTTGCAACCCCAGCGAGTTGTTGAGGTCCCAGTCGCAACTCGAGAATTACCGCCAGCTTCCCGCCACAACTCGAAAAACACCACAAAATTATCCCCTCAATGCGAGAGGAGGATATTTTGCGATACAGAATCTCAAGAGAAATAACACATTCCCTCTTGAAAGGCAAAAAGGTCCTTGACACCCTTTATTCGACTCAGAAAGCTCCCTCACAAAGCCCTACACATTGGAGAGGATAACACACTTATGGACTCAATTCGAGATGAAACCTTGTTCACAATTAAGAGCTCGAGAGCAAACCGGAAGTTCCCCTTCCAACACCAAAGGGAACCTGACTTCCCTGAAGCAAGCCCAGCGAGATCCTGAGGTGCCCGACGCCACTCGATAAGCACTACTAGCTCCCCGCCACAATTCGAGAAACACGCCAAAATTATCCCCTCAATGCGAGTTGAGGAAATATTGAGAGGCAGCATCTCAAGAGAAATACCAAGAAATTCCCTCTTGAAAGGCAAAATAGTACTTGACACCCTTTATTCGACTCAGAAAGTTCCCTCACACAGCAGTCCCATTTGGAGAGGAGAACACACTTTATGGACTCAATTCGAGATGAGCCCATGTTCACATTTAACGGCTCGATAGGAAACCGGAAGTTACCCTTCCAACAACAAAGGGGACCTGACTTCCCTGAAGCAACCTTAGCGAGTTCCTGAGGTCCCCGTCGCAACTCGAGAAGCACCCCCAGCTTCCCGCCGCAACTCTACAAACACCCCAAATTTATCCCCTCAATGCGAGATGAGGAAATTTGGCGATGCAGAATCTGAAGAGAAATACCACATTCCCTCTTAAAAGGCGAAAACGTACTTGACACCCTTTAATCGACTCAGAAAGTTCCCTCACACAGCCGTCCCCTTGGGAGAGGAGAACACATTTTAAGGACTCAATTGAGATGAGCCCCTCTTCACATTTAAGGGCTCGAGAGGAAACCGGAAGTTCCCTGTCCAACACCAAAGTGGACCTGACTTCCCTGAAGCAACCCCAGCGATTTTCTGAGGTCCCAGTCCCAACGCGAGAAGCACCCCCAGCTTCCCGCCGCAACTCGAGAAACATCCCAAAATTATACCCTCCATGCGAGATGAGGAAATTTTGCGATGCAGCATCTCAAGAGAAATACCACATTCAATCTAGAAAGGCAAAAAGGTACTTGACACCCTTTATTTGACTCAGAAAGTTCCCTCACACAGCCGTCCCCTTTGGAGAGGAGAACACACTTTATGGACTCAATTCGAGATGAGCCCCTGTGTACATTTAAGTGTTTGTGAGGAAATCGGATATTACCCTTCCAACATCAAAGGGTACCTGACTTCCCTGAAGCAACCCCAGCGAGTTCCTGAGGTCCCCGTCGCAACTCGAGAAGCACCCCCAGCTTCCCGCCGCAACTCGAGAAACACCCCAAAATTATCCCCTCAATGCGAGGTGAGGTAATTTTGCGATGCAGCATCTCAAGAGAAATACCACATTCCCTCTTGAAGGGCAAAAAGTACTTGACACCTTTTATTCGACTCAGAAAGTTCCCTCACACAGCCGTCCCCTTTGGAGAGGAGAACACAATTTATGGACTCAATTCGAGATGAGCCCCTGTGCACATTTAAGGGCTCGAGAGGAAACCAGATGTTCCACTTCCAACACCAAAGGAGACCTGACTTCCTTGAAGCAACGCCAGCGAGTTCCTGAGGTCCCCATCGCAACTGGAGAAGGACTCCCAGCTTCCCGCCCCAACTCGAGAAACACCACAAAATTATCCTCTCCATGCGAGATGAGGAAATTTTGCGATGCAGCATGTCAAGAGAAATACCACATTCTCTCTTGAAAGGCAAAAAGGTACTTGACACCCTTTATTCGACTCAGAAAGTTCCCTCACACAGCCGTCCCCTTTGGAGAGGAGAACACACTTGATGGACTCAATTCGAGATGAGACCCTGTGCACATTGAAGGGCTCGAGAGGAACCCGGAAGTTCCCCTTCCAACACCAAAGGGGACCTGAATTCCCTGAAGCAACCCCAGCAGGTTCCTGAGGTCCCCGTCACCACTCTTGAAGCACCCCCAGCTTCCCGACCCAACTCGAGAAACACCCCAAAATTATCCCCTCCATGCGAGATGAGGAAATTTTGCGATGCAGCATCTCAAGAGAAATTACACATTCCCTCTTGAAAGGCAAAAAGATACTTGACACCCTTTATTCGACTCAGAAAGTTCCCTCACAAACCGTTCCCTTTTAGAGGAGAACACACTTCATGTACTCATTTCGAGATGAGCCCCTGTGCACATTTAAGGGCTCGAGAGGAACCCGGAAGTTCCCCTTCCAACACCAAAGGGGACCTGACTTCCCTGAAGCAACCCCAGCGAGTTCCTGAGGTCCCCGTCGCAACTCGAGAAGCACTCCCAGCTTCCCGCCGCAACTCGAGAAACAACCCAAAATTATCCCCTCCATGCGATATGAGGAAATTTTCCGACGCAGCATCTCAAGAGAAATACCACATTCCCTCTTGAAAGGCAAAAAGGTACTAGACACCCTTTATTCGACTCATAAAATTCCCTCAAACAGCCGTCACCTTTGGAGAGAACACACTTTATGGACTCAATTCGAGATGAGACCCTGTGCACATATAAGGGTTCCATAGGAACCCGGAAGTTCCCCTTCCAACAGCAAAGTGGACCTGACTTCCCTGAAGCAAACCCAGCGAGTTCCTGAGGTCCCCATTGCAACTCGAGAATCACCTCCAGCTACCCGCTGCAGCTCGAGATACACCCGAAAATTATCTCCTCAATGCGAGATGAGGGAATTTTTCGATGCAGCATCTCAAGAGAAATACCACATTCCCTCTTGAAAGGCAAAAATGTACTCTACACCCTTTATTCGACTCAGATAGTTCCTTCACACAGCCGTCCCCTTTGGAGAGAACACACTTTATGGACTCAATTCGAGATGAGCCCCTGTGCACATTTAAGGGCTCGAGAGAAACCCGGAAGTTCCCCTTCCAACACCAAAGGGGACCTGACTTCCCTGAAGCAACCCCAGCGATTTACTGAGGTCCCCGTCGCAACTCGAGAAGCACCCCCAGCTTCCCGGCGCAACTCGAGAAACACCCAGAAATTATCCCCTCAGTGCGAGGTGAGGTAATTTTGCGGTGCACCATCTCCAGAGAAATACCACATTCCCTCTTGAAAGGCAAAAAGGTACTTGAAACTCTTTATTGTACTCAGAAAGTTCACACAAGAGCCGTCCCATTGGTTAGGAGAACACACTTTAAGGACTCAATTCCAGATGAGCCCCTATTCACAATTAAGGGCTCGAGAGAAAACTTTAAGTTCCCCTTCCAACACTAAAGGGGACCTGACCTCCCTGAAGCAACCGGAGAGAGTTCCTGAGGTCCCCGTCGCAACTCGAGAAATACCGTAGCCTCCAGCCTCAACTCGAGAAAAACCACAAAATTATCCCCTCAGTGCGAGATGAGGAAATTTTGCGATGCAGAATCTCAAGAGAAATTCCACATTCCCTCTCGAAAGGCAAAAGGACTCTTAACACCCTTTATGCAATTCAGAAAGTTCCCTCACAGAGCAGTGCCCATTGGAGAGGAGAACACACTTTATGGACTCCATTTGAGATGAGGACCGATTCCCACTTAACGGCTTGATAGTGAACCGGAAGTTCCCCTTCAAACACAAAACGGGACCTGCCTTACCTGAAGAAACCCGAGCAAGTTCCTGATGTCCCCATCGCAACTCGAGAAGTACCCCCAGCTTCCCGCCGCAACTGTACATACACCACAAAATTATCACCTCAATGCGAGATGAAGAAATATTGCTCTGCAGAATCTCAAGAGAAATATCACATTCCCTCTTGAAAGGCAAAAGGGTTCTTGACTCCCTTTATGAGAATCAGAATGTTCCCTAACATCCATCCTCAGTGCAGAGGAGAACACTCTTCATGCAGTCAAATCGAGAAGAGGCAATATTCCCATTTAAAAGCTCAAGAGTAACCAAGAAGTTCCCCTTCCAACACAAAAGGGGACTTGACTTCCCCGGAGCAACCTGAGAGAGTTCCTGAGGTTCCCGTTTCAACTCCAGAAGTATCCCCTACTTCCAACCACAACTCGAGAAACAACACAGTATTATCCCCGCAATGCGACATGAGGTAAATTTGCGCTGCAGAATCTCAAGAGAAATCCCACATTCCCGCTTGAAAGGCAAAAGGGACTTGGCATATTTTATGCTCCTCAGAAAGTTCCCTAAAATACATCCCCATTGCAGAGGCATACACAATTTATGGACTCAACTCCAGAAGAGCCCCTATTCCCTTAAAGGCCTCGAGAGTAATCCGGAAGTTCCCCGTCCAGCACTAAAGGGGAACTGACTTCCCTAAAGTAACTCCAGTGAGTTACTGAGGTCCCCGTTGAAACTCGAGAAGTACCCCCAGCTTCCCGCCGAAATTCAGGAAACACCACAAAATTATCCCCTCAATGTGAGATGAGGAAACTTTGTGCTGCAGAATCTGAAGAGAAATCCAACATTCCCAATTGAAAGGCAAAAGCGTACTTGACTCCCTTTATGTCACTCAGAAAGATCCCTAACTTCTTTCCCCATTGGAGAGGAGAACACACTTTATGGACTCAACTCCAGAAGAGGCCCTATTCCCATTAAAGGGCTCGAGACTAATCCGGAAGTTCCCCTTCCAGCACAAAAGGGGACGTGACTTCCCTGAAGAAACTCGAGTGAGTTCCTGAGGTCCCCATCTAAACTCAAGAAGTACCCCCAGCGTCCCGCCGCAATTCGAGAAACACCACAAAATATTCCCCTCACTGCGAGATGAGGAAATTTTGCGCTGAGAATCTCAAGAGAAATCCCACATTCCGGCTTGAAAGGCAAAAGGGTACTGACTCCGTTTATGCGACTCAGAATGTTCCCTAACATCCTTCCTCAGTGGAGAGGAAAACACACTTTATGGACTCAAATCGAGAAGAGGCATTTTTTCCATTTAACAGCTCGAGGGTAATCCGGAAGTTCCCCTTCCAACACAAAAACGGACTTGACTTCCCTGAAGAAACCCGAGCGAGTTCCTGAGGTCCACGCTGCAACTCGAGAAGTACCCCCAGCTTCCCGCCGCAACTCGAGAATCACCACAAAATTATCCCCTCAATGGGAGATGAGGAAATTTTGCGCTGCAGAATCTCAAGAGAAATCCCACATTCCCGCTTGAAAGGCAGAAGGGTACTTGACTCCCTTTAGGCGACTCAGAATGTTCCCTAACATCCATCCTCAGTAGAGGAGAACATAATTTATGGACTTAAATGGAGAGGAGGCAATATTCCCTTTTAACGTCTTGACAGTAATCCGGAAGTTCCCCTTCCAACACAAAGGCGACTTGACTTCCCTGAAGCAACCCGAGCGAGTTCCTGAGGTGCCCGCCATAGCTAGAGAAGTGCCCCCTGCTTGCCACCACACCTGGAGAAACACCACAAAATTATCACCTCAATGCGAGATGAGGAAATTTTGCGCTGCAGAATCTCAAAAGAAAATCCACATTACCATTGAAAGGCAAAAGCTTACTTGACACACTTTATGCCACTCAGAAAGTTCCCTAAGCTCCGTCTCCACTGGAGAGGAAATCACACTTTAGGGACTCAACTGGAGAAGAGGCCCTATTCCCATTACAGGGCTCAAAAGTATTCCGGGAGTTCCCCTTCCAGCACAAATGGCACCTGATTCCCTGAAGTAACTCGGGTAAGTTTCTGAGGTATTCGCAACTCGAGAAACACCACAAAATTATCCCCACAATGTGAGATGAGGAAATTTTGCGCTGCAGAATCTCAAGTGAAATCCCACATTTTCGCTTGAAAGGCAAAAGGTTACTTGACTCCCTTTAGGCGACTCAGAATGGTCCCTAACATTTGTCCTCAGTGGAGAGGAAAACACACTTTATGGACTCAACTCCAGAAGAGGCCATATTCCCATTAAAGGGCTCAAGAGTAATCCGGAAGTTCTCCTTCCAGGAAAAAAGGGGCCTGATTTCCTGAAGTAACTCGGGTAAGTTTCTGAGGTCCCCTTCGCAACTCGAGAAACACAACAAAATTATTCCCTCAATGCGAGATGAGGAAATTTTGCGCTGCAGAATCTCAAGAGAAATCCCACATTCCCGCTTGAAGGGCAAAAGGGTACTTGACTCCCTTTAGGCGACTCAGAATGTTCCCTAACAACCTTCCTCAGTGGATAGGAAAACACACTTTATGGACTCAAATCGAGAAGAGGCATTATTCACATTTAACAGCTCGAGAGTCATCCGGAAGTTCCCCTTCAAACACAAAAGGGGACTTGACTTCCCTGAAGCAACCCGAGCGAATTCCTGAGATCCCCACTGGAACTAGAGAAGTACTCCCTGCTTCCTGCCACAACTCGAGAAACACCACAAAATAATCCCCTCAATGTGAGATGAGGAAATCTTGCGCTGCAGAATCTCAAAAGAAATCCCACATTCCAGCTTGAAAGGCATAAGGGTACCTGACTCCCTTTAGGCGACTCAGAATGTTCCCTAACATCCTTCCTCATTGGAGAGGAAAACACACTTCATGGACTCAAATCGAAAAGAGGCAATATTCCCATTTAAAGGCTCGAGAGTAATCAAGAAGTTCCCCTTCCAACACAAAAAAGTACTTCACTTCCCTGAAGCAACCTGAGCGAGTTCCAGAGGGTCCCGTCTCAACTCCAGATGTATCCCCTGCTTCCGGCCCCAACTCGAGAAACGACACAATATTATCCCCTCAGTGCGAGATGAGGTAATTTTCTGCTGTAGAATCTCAAGAGAAATCCCGCATTCCCGCTTGAAAGCAAAAGGGAACTTGACACACTTTATGCCACTCAGAATGTTCCCTAATATCCGTCCCCATTGGAGAGACATACACACTTTATGGACTCAACTCCAGAAGAGGCCCTATTCCCATTAAAGGGCTCGAGACTAATCCGGAAGTTCCCCTTCCAGCACAAAAGGGGACCTGACTTCCCTGAAGAAACTCGAGTGAGTTCCTGAGGTCACCATCTAAACTCAAGAAGTACCCCCAGCGTCCCGCCGCAATTCGAGAAACACCACAAAATATTCCCCTCACTGCGAGATGAGGAAATTTTGCGCTGCAGAATCTCAAGAGAAATCCTACATTCCGGCTTGAAAGGCAAAAGGATACTGACTCCGTTTATGCGACTCAGAATGTTCCCTAACATCCTTCCTCAGTGGAGAGGAAAACACACCTCATGGACTCAAATCGAAAAGAGGCAATATTCCCATTTAAAGGCTCAAGAGTAATCAAGAAGTTCCCCTTCCAACACAAAAGGGAACTTGACTTCTCTGGAGCAAACCGAGAGAGTTCCTTAGGTTCCCGTTTCAACTCCAGAAGTATCCGCTACTTCCCACCACAACTCGAGAAACAACACAATATTATCCCCTCAATGCGACATGAGGTAATTTTGCGCTGCAGAATCTCAAGGGAAATCCCACATTCCCGCTTGAAAGGCAAAAGGGAACTTGGCATACTTTATGCCCCTCAGAAAGTTCCCTAAAATCCGTCCCCATTGCAGAGGCATACTCAATTTATGGACTCAACTCCAGAAGAGCCCCTTTTCCCATTAAAGGGCTCCAGAGTAATCCGGAAGTTCCCCGTCCAGCACAATGGGGGAACTGACTTCCCTGAAGTAACTCCAGTGAGTTCCTGAGGTCCCCGTTGAAACTCGAGAAGTACCCCCAGCTTCCCGCCGAAATTCGGGAAACACCACAAAATTATCCCCTCAATGCGAGAGGAGGAAACTTTGCGCTGCAGAATCTGAAGAGAAATCCCACATTCCCAATTGAAAGGCAAAAGCTTACTTGACTCCCTTTATGTCACTCAGAAAGTTCCCTAACATCCTTCCCCATGGGAGAGGAGAACACACTTTGTGGACTCAACTCCAGAAGAGGCCCTATTCCATTTAAAGGGCTCCAGAGTAATCCGGAAGCTCCCCTTCAAGAGCAAAAGGGGTCCTGACTTCCCTGAAGTAACTGGAGTGAGTTCCTGAGGTCCCCGTCGCAACTCCAGAAGTACCCCCATCTTCCCGCCTCAATTCGTGAAACACCACAAAATTATCCCCTCAATGCGAGATGAGGAAAATTTGCGCTGCAGAATCTCAAGAGAAATCCCACATTCCCGCTTGAAAGGCAAAAGAGTACTTGACTCCCTTTATGCGATTCAGAATATTCCCTAACATCCATCCTCAGTGGAGAGGAGAACATATTTTATGGACTCAAATGGAGAAGAGGCAATATTCCCTTTTAATGGCTCGAGAGTATTCTGGAAGTTCCCCTTCCAACACAAAAGTGGACTTGACTTCACTGAAGCAACCCGAGCGAGTTCCTGAGGTCCCCGCCGCAACTCGAGAAGTACCCCCAGCTTCCCGCCGAAATTCGAGAAACACCACAAAATTATCCCCTCAATGAGAGATGAGGTTTTTTGCGCTGCAGAATCTCAAGAGAAATCCCACATTCCCGCCTGAAAGGGAAAGCGTACTTGACACACTTTATGCCACTCAGAAAGTTCAATAATATCCGTCCCATTGGAGAAGATAACACACTTTAGGGACTCAACTGGAGAAGAGGCCCTATTCCCATTAAAGGGCTCAAAAGTATTCCGGAAGTTCCCCTTCCAGGACAAATGGTACCTGATTCCCTGAAGTAACTCGAGTAAGTTTCTGAGGTCCCCATCGCAACTGGAGAAACACCACAAAATTTTCCCCACAATGTGAGATGAGGAAAATTTGCGCTGCAGAATCTCAAGTGAAATCCCAAATATCCGCTTGAAAGGCAAAAGGGTACTTGACTCCTTTAGCCGAATCAGAATGGTCCCTAACATTCGTCCTCAGTGGAGAGGAAAACACACTTTATGGACTCAACTCCAGAAGAGGCCTTATTCCCATTAAAGGGCTCAAGAGTAATCCGGAAGTTCTCCTTCCAGGAAAAAAAGGGCCGGATTCCCTGAAGTAACTCGAGTAAGTTTCTGAGGTCCCCATCGCAACTGGAGAAATACCACATAATTATCCCCACAATGTGAGATGAGGAAATTTTGTGCTGCAGAATCTCAAGAGAAATCCCACATTCCCGTTTGAAAGGTAAAAGGGTATTTGACACCGTTTAGGTGACTCAGAATGGTCCCTAACATCCGTCCTCAGGGAGAGGAGAACACACTTTATGGACTGAAATCGAGAAGAGCTAACATTCCCATTTAACGGCTCGAGAGTAATCGGGAAGTTCCCTTTCCAAAACCAAAGGGGACTTGACTTCACTGAAGCAAGTGTGTGAGTTCCTGAGGTCCTCGTCGCAACTCGAGAATTAATCACGGTTTCCGCCGACAACATGACCAACACCATAAAATTAACCCCTCAATGCGAGATGATGAAATTTTGCTATGCAGAATCTCAAGAGAAACCCCACATTCCCTCTTGAAAGGCAAAAAGGTACTTGACACCATTTATTTGACTCAGAATGTTCACTCACACAACCGTGCCCTTTGGAGAGGAGACCACACTTTATGGACTCAATTCGAGATGAGCCCCTGTTCGCATTTAAGGGCTCGAGAGGAAACCGGAAGTTCCCCTTCCAACAAAAAGGGGACCTGACTTCCCTTAACCAACCCCAGCGATTTCATGAGGTCCCCGTCACAACTCGAGAAGCACCCCCAGATTCCCGCCACAACTCGAGAAATACCCCCAAAATTATCCCCTCAATGCGAGAGGAGGAAATTTTGCGATGCAGAATCTCAAGAGAAATACCACATTCCCTTTTGAAAGGTAAAAAGGTACTTGACACCCTTTATTCGACACAGAAAGTTCCCTCACACAGCCGTCGACTTTGGAGAGGAGAACACACTTTATGGACTCAATTCGAGATGAGCCCCTGTTCACATTTAACGGCTCGAGAGGAAACTGGAAGTTCCCCTTCCAACACCTAAGGGGACCTGACTTCCCTGAAGCAACCGAGTGAGTTTCTGAGGTCCCGTTCGCAACTCGAGAAGCACCCCCAGCATAACGCCGCAACTCGAGAAACACCCCACAATTATTCCCTCCATGTGAGATGAGGAAATTTTGCGATGCAGAATCTCAAGAGAAATACCACATTCCCTCTTGAAAGGCGAAAAGGTACATGACACCCTTTATTCCAGTCAGAAAGTTCCCTCACACAGCCGTCCCATTTGGAGAGGAGAACACACTTTATGGACTCAATTCGAGATGAGCCACTACTCACATTTAAGGGCTCGAGTGTAAACCGGAAGTTCCACTTCCAGCAGTAAAGGGGAACTTAATTCAGTGAAGCAACCCTATCGAGTTCCTGAGGTTCCCTTCGCAACTCGAGAAGCATCCCCATGTTCCCGCCGCAACTCGAGAAACACAACAAAATTATCCCCTCCATGTGAGATGAGGAAATTTTACGATGCAGAATCTCAAGAGAAATACCACATTCCCTCTTGAAAGGCAAAAAGGTAGTTGACACCTTTATTCCAGTAAGAAAGTTCCCTCACACAGCCGTCCCATTTGGAGAGAACACACTTTATGGACTCAATTCGAGATGAGCCCCTGTGCACATTTAAGGGCTCGAGAGGAAACCGGAAGTTCCCCTTCCAACACCAAAGGGGACCTGACTTCCCTGAAGCAACCGCAGCGAGTTCCTGAAGTCCCCATCGCAACTCGAGAAGCACCCCCAGCTTCCCGTCGCAACTCGAGAAACACCCCAAAAATATTGCCTCAATGCGAGATGAGGAAATTTGGCGATGCAGCATCTCAAGAGAAATACCACATTCCCTCTTGAAAGGTAAAAAGGTACTTGACACCGTTTATTCGACTCAGAAAGTTTCCTCACACAGCCGTCCCATTTTAGAGGAGAACACACTTTATGGACCAAATTTGAGATGAGCCCCTGTGCACATTTAAGGGCTCGAGTGGAACCCGCAAGTTCCCCTTCCAACAGCAAAGGGGACCTGAATTCCCTGAAGCAACCACAGCGAGTTCCTGAGGTACCAGTCGCAACTCGAGACAAACCCCCAGCTTCCCGCCGCAACTGGAGAAACACCCTAAAATTATCCCCTCAATGTGAGATGAGGAAATTTTGCGATGCAGCCTCTCAAGAGAAATACCACATTCCCTCTTGAAAGGCCAAGAGGAACTTGACACCCTTTATTCGACACAGAAAGTTCCCTCACACAGCCGACCCCTTCGGAGAGGAGAACACACTTTATGAACTCAACTCGAGATGAGCCCCTGTGCACATTGAAGGGCTCGAGAGGAAACCGGAAGTTCCCCTTCCAACACAAAAGGGGTCCTGTGTTTCCAGAAGCAACCCCAGCGAGTTTCTGAGGTCCCCGTCGCAACTCGAGAAGCACCTCCACCTTCCCGCCGCAACTCGAGAAACACACCAAAATTATCCCCTCCATGCGAGATGAGGAAATTTTTCCATGCAGAATCTGAAGAGAAATACCTCATTCCCTCTAGAAAGGCAAAAAGGTACTTGACACCCTTTGTTCGAATCAGAAAGTTCCCTCACATAGAAGTCACGTTTGGACAGGAGAACACACTTTATGGACTCAATTCGAGATGAGGCCCTGTTCACATTTAAAGGCTCGAGAGGAACCGGATAGTTCCCCTTCCAACACCAAGGGGAACTGACTTCCCTGAAGCAACCCCAGCGAGTTCCTGAGGTCCCCGTCGCAACTCGAGAAGCACACCCAGCTTCCAGCCGCAACTCGAGAAACACCCCAAAATTATCCCCTCAATGCGAGATGAGGAAATTTTGCGATAAGAAACTCAAGAGAAATACCACATTCCCTCTTGAAAGGCAAAAAGGTACTTGACACCCTTTATTCGGCTCAGAACGATCCCTCACCAAGCTGTCCCCTTTTAGAGGAGAACACACTTTACGGACTCAATTCGAGATGAGCCCCTGTGCACATTTAAGGGCTCCAGAGGAACCCGGAAGTTCCCCTTCCAACACCAAAGGGGACCTGACTTCCCTGAAGCAACCCCAGCGAGTTCCTGAGGTCCCCGTCGCAACTCGAGAAGCACCCCCAGCTTCCCGCTGTAACTCGAGAAACACCTCAAAATTATCCCCTCAATGCGAGATGAGGAAATTTTGCGATGCAGAATCTCAAGAAAAATACCACATTCCCTCTTGAAAGTCAAAAAGGTACTAGATACCCTTTATTCGACTCATACAGTTCCCTCACTCAGCCGTCACCTTTGAAGAGGAGAACACACTTTATGGACTCAATTCGAGATGAGCCCCTGTTCACATTTAAGGGCTCGAGAGGAAACCGGAAGTTCCCCTTCCAACACCAAACGGGAACTGTCTTTCCTGAAGTACTCCAGCGAGTTCCTGAGGTCCCCGTCACAACTCGAGTAGCACACCCAGTTTCCCGCCGCAGCTCGTGAAACACCAAAAAAGTATACACTAGATGCGAGATGAGGAAATTTTACGATGTAGAATCTCAAGAGAAATATCACATTCCCTTTGAAAGGCAAAAAGGTACTTGACACCCTTTATTCGACTCAGATAATTCCCTCACATAGAAGTCCCGTTTGGACAGGAGAACACACTTTATGGACTCAATTCGAGATGAGCCCCTGTGCACATTTAAGGGCTCAAGAGGAAACCGGAAGTTCCCCTTCCAGCACTAAAGGGGACCTAACTTCAGTGAACCAACCCCAGCGAGTCCCTGAGGTTCCCTTCGCAACTGGAGAAGCATCACGAGCTTCCCGCCGCAACTCGAGAAACTCCCCAAAATTATCCCCTCCATGCGACATGAGGAAATTTTGCGATGCAGAATCTCAAGAGAAATAAAATATTCCCTCTTGAAAGGCAAAAAGGTACTTGACACCCTTTATTCGACTCAGAAAGTTCCCTCAAACAACCGTCCCCTTTGAGAGGAGAACACACTTTATGGACTAAATTCGAGATGAGCCCCTGTTCACATTTAAAGGCTCGAGAGAAACCGGAAAGTTCCACTTCCAACAGCAAAGGGGATCTGACTTCCCTGAAGCAACCCCAGCGAGTTCCTGAGATCCCCGTCGCAACTCGAGAAGCACCCCCAGCTTCCCGCAGCAACTCGAGACACACCCCAAAATTATCCCCTCAATGCGAGATGAGGAAATTTTGCGATAAGAAACTCAAGAGAAATACCACATTCCCTGTTGAAAGGCAAAAAGGTACTTGACACCCTTTATTCGACTCAGAACTTTCCCTCACAAAGCTGTGCCCTTTTAGAGGAGAACACACTGTACGGACTCAATTCGAGATGAGCCCCTTTGCATATTGAAGGGCTCCAGAGGAAACCGGAAGTTCCCCTTCCAACACCAAAGGGAACCTGACTTCCCTGAAGCAACCCCAACGAGTTCCTGAGGTCCCCGTCGCAACTCGAGAAACACCCCCAGCTTCCCGCCGCAACGCGAGAAACACCCCAAAACTATCCCCTCCATGCGAGATGAGGAAATTTTGCGATGCAGCATCTCAAGGGAAATACCACATTCCCTCTTGAAAAGCAAAAAGATACTTGACACCCTTTATTCGACTCACAAAGTTCCCTCACACAGCCATCCCCTTTTAGAGGAGAACACACTTTATGGAATCAATTGGAGATGAGCCCCTGTGCACATTTAAGGGCTCGAGAGGAAACCAGAAGTTCCACTTCCAACACCAATTGGGACCTGACTTCTCTGAAGCAACCCCAGCGAGTTCCTGAGGTCCCCGTCGTAGCTCTTGAAGCACCCCCAGCTTCCCGCCGCAACTCGAGAAACACCCCACAATTATTCCCTCAATGCGAGATGAGGAAATTTTGCCATGCAGCATCTCAAGAGAAATACCACATTCCCTCTTCAATGACGAAAAGGTACTTCACAACTTTTATTCAACTCAGAAATTTCCCTCACACAGCCGTCCCCTTTGGAGAGTACACACTTTATAGACTAAATTCGAGATGAGACCCTGAGCACATTTAAGGGTTCGAGAGGAACCCGGAAGTTCCCCTTCCAACACCAAAGGGGACCTGACTTCCCTGAAGCAACCCCTGCGAGTTCCTGAGGTCCCCGACGAAACTCGAGGAGCACCCCCAGCTTCCCGCCGCAACTCGAGAAACACCTCAAAATTATCCCCTCAATGCGAGATGAGAAAATTTTGCGATGCAGCATCTCAGGAGAAATAACACATTCCCTCGTGAAAGGCAAAAAGGTACTTGACACCCTTTATTCGACTCAGAAAGTTCCCTCACACAGCTGTCCCCTTTTAGAGGAGAACACACTTTATGGGCTCATTTCGAGATGAGCCCCTGTGCACATTTAAGGACTCGAGAGGAAACCGGAAGTTCCAATTCCAACACCAAAGGGGACCTGACTTCCCTGAAGCTCCCCAAGCGATTTCCTGAGGTCCTCTGCGCAACTCGAGAAACACCCCAAGCTTCACGCCACAACTCGAGAATCACAGCAAAATTATCCCCTCAATGCGAGATGAGGAAATTTTGCTATGCAGCATCTCAAGAGAAATACCACATTCCCTCGTGAAAGGCAAAAAGGTACTTGACACCCTTTATTCGACTCAGAAAGTTCCCTCACACAGCCCTCCCTTTTTAGAGGAGAAGACACTTTATGGACTCAATTCGAGATGCGCCCCTGTGCACATTTAAGGGCTCGAGCGGAACCCGGAATTACCCCTTCCAACACCAAAGGGGACCTTACTTCCCTGAAGCAACTTCAGCGAGTTCCTCAGGTCTCCGTCGCAACTTGAGAAGCACCCCCAGCTTCACGCCGCAACTTTAGAAACACACCAAAATTATCACCTCTATGCGAGATGAGGAAATCTTGCGATGCAGCATCTCAAGAAAAATACCACATTCGTTCTTGAAAGGCAAAAAGGTACTTGACACCCTTTATTCGACTCAGAAAGTAACCTCACACAGCCGTCCCCTTTGGAGAGGAGAACACACTTTATGGACTCAATAAGAGATTAGCCCCTGTGCACATTTAAGGGCTCCAGAGGAACCCGAAAGTTCCCCTTCCAACACCAAAGGGGACCTGACTTCCCTGAAGCAACCCCAGCGAGTTCCTGAGGTCTCCGTCGCAACTCGAGAAGCACCCCAAGCTTCCCGCCGCAACTCGAGAAACACCCCAAAATTATCCCCTCAATGCGAGATGAGGAAATTTTGAGCTGCAGCATCTCAAGAGAAATACCACATTCCCTCTTGAAAGGCAAAAAGGTAATTGACACCCTTTACTCGACTCAGAAAGTTCCCTCACAGAGCCATCCAATTTTATAGGAGAACACACTTTATGGACTCAATTCGAGATGAGCCCCTGTGCACATTTAAGGGCTCGAGAGGAACCCGGAAGTTCCCCTTCAAACAACAAAGGGGACCTGACTTCCCTGAAGCAACCCCAGCGAGTTCCTGAGTTCCCCGTCGCAACTCGAGAAGTACCCCGAGCTTCCCTCCGTAACAAGAGAAACACCCCAAAATTATCTCCTCAATGCGAGATGAGGAAATTTTGCGATGCAGCATCCCAAGAGAAATACCACATTCCTTCTTGAAAGGCAAAAAGGTACTTGACACCCTTTGTTCGACTCAGAAAGTTCCCTCACACAGCCGTCCCCTTTGGAGAGGAGAACACACTTTATGGATTCAATTCGAGATGAGCCCCTGTGCACATTTAAGGGCTCGAGTGGAACACGCAAGTTCCCCTTCCAACAGCAAAGGGGACCTGACTTCCCTGAAGCAACCCCAGCGAGTCCCTGAGGTCCCCGGCGCATCTCAAGGAGCACACCCAATTCCCGCCACAACTGGAGAAACACCCCAAAATTATCCCCTCAAAGCGAGATGAGGAAATTTTGCGATGCATCATCTGAACAGAAATACCACATTCCCTCTTGAAAGGCAAAAAGGTACTTGACACCCTTTATTCAACTCAGAAAGTTCCCTCACACAGCCGTCCCCTTTGGAGAGTACACATTTTATTAACTCAATTCGAGATGAGCCCCTGTGCACATTTAAGGGTGGAGAGGAAACCGGAAGTTCCCCTTCCAACAGCAAAGGGGACCTGACTTCCCTGAAGCAACCCAAGCGAGTTCCTGAGGTCCCCGTCGCAACTCGAGAAAACCCCCAGCTTCCCGCCGGAACTCGAGAAACACCCCATAATTATTCCCTCAGTGCGAGATGAGGAAATTTTGCGATGCAGAATCTCAAGAGAAATACCACATTCCCTCTTGAAAGGCAAAAAGTTACTTGACACACTTTATTCGACTCAGAAAGTTCCCTCACACAGCTGTCCCCTTTTAGAGGAGAACACACTTTATGCACTCAATTCGAGATGAGCCCCTGTGCACAATTTAGGGCTCGAGAGGAACCCGTAATTTCCCTTCAAAGCGCAAAGGGGACCTGACTTCCCTGAAGCAACCCCAGCGAGTTCCTGCGGTCTCTGTCGCAACTCGAGAAGCACCGCCATCTTCCCGCCGCAACTCGAAAAACACCCCAAAATTATCCTCTCAATGCGAAAAGAGGAAATTTTTCCGATGCAGCATCTCAAGAGAAATACCACATTCCCTCTTGAAAGGCAAAAAGTTATTGAGACCCTTTATTCAACTCAGAAAATTCCCTCATACAGCCATCCCCTTTGCAGAGGATAACACACTTTATGGACTTAAATCGAGATGAGTCCCTGTGCACATTTAAGGGCTCTAGAGGAACACGGAAGTTCCCCTTCCAACAACAAAGGGGACCTGACTTCCCTGAAGCAACACCAGCGAGTTCCTTAGGTCCCCATCTCAACTCTTGAAGGACCCCAGCTTCCCGCCAGAACTCGAGAAACACCCCAAAATTATTCCCTCAATGCGAGATGATAAATTTTGCGATGCATCATCTCAAGAGAAATACCACATTCCCTCTTGAAAGGCAAAAAGTTACTTGACACCCTTTATTCGACTCAGAAAGTTCGCTCACACAGCCGTCCCCTTTTAGAGGAGAACACACTTTATGGACTCAATTCGAGATGAGCCCCTGTGCACATTTAAGGGCTGGTGAGGAACCCGGAAGTTCCCCTTCGAGAGCAAAGGGGACCTAACTTCCCTGAGGTAACCCCAGCGAGTTCCTGAGGTCCCCTTCGCAACTCTTGAAGCACCCCCAGCTTCCCGCCGTAACTCGAGATACACCCCAAAATTATCCTCTCAATGCGAGATGAGGAAATTTTCCGATGCAGCATCTCAAGAGAAATACCACATTCCCTCTTGAAAGGCAAAAATGTAATTTACACCCTTTATTCCACTCAGAAAGTTGCCTCAAACAGCCGTCCCCTTTTAGAGGAGAACACACTTGATGGACTCAATTTGAGATGAGCTCCTTTGCACATTTACGGGCTCGAGAGGAACCCTGAAGTTCCCCTTCCAACACCAAAGGGGACCTGACTTCCCTGAAGCAATCCCAGCGAGTTCCTGAGGTTCCCGTCGCAATTCGAGAAGCACCCCAAGCTTCCCGCCGCAACTCGAGAAACACCCCAAAATTCTCCCCTCAATGTGAGATGAGGAAATTTTGCGATGCAGCATCTCAAGAGAAATACCACATTCACTCTTGAAAGGCAAAAAGGTACTTGACAGCCTTTATTCGACTCAGAATGTTCCCTCACACAGCCGTCCCCTTTGGAGAAACACACTTTATGGACTCAATTCGAGATGAGCCCCTGTGCACATTTAAGAGCTCGAGAGGAACCCGGATGGTCCCCTTCCAACAGCTAAGGGGACCTGACTTCCCTGAAGCAACCCCAGTGAGTTCCTGAGGTCCCGGTCGCAACTCTTGAGGCACACCCAGCTTCCAGCCGCAACTCGAAAAACACCCCAAAATTATCCCCTCAATGCGAGATGAGGAAATTTTGCGATGCAGCATCTCAAGAGAAATACAACATTCCCTCTTGAAAGTCAACAAGGTACTTGACACCCTTTATTCGACTCAGAAAGTTCCCTCACACAGCGGTCCCCTTTTAGAGGAGAACACACTTTATGGACTCAATTCGAGATGAGCCCCTGTGCACATTGAAGGGCTCGAGAGGAACACGGAAGTTATCCTTCCAATAGAAAAGGGGACCTGACTTCCCTGAAGCAACCCCAGCGAGTTCCTGAGATCATCGTCGCAACTCTTGAAGCACCCCCAGCTTCCCGCCGGAACTCGAGAAACACCCCATAATTATTCCCTCAATGCGAGATGAGGAAATTTTGCGATGCAGCATCTCAAGAGAAATACCACATTCCCACTTGAAAGGCATAAAGGTACTTGACACCCTTTATTCGACTCAGAAAGTTCCCTCACACAGCTGTCCTCTTTTAGAGGAAAACACACTTTATGCACTCAATTCGAGATGAGCCCCTGTGCACAATTTAGGGCTCGAGAGGAACCCGGAATTTCCCTTCGAAGAGCAAAGGGGACCTGACTTCCCTGAAGCAACCCCAGCGAGTTCCTGCGGTCTCCGTCGCAACTCGAGAAGCACCCCCATCTTCCCGCCGCAACTCGAGAAACACCCCAAAATTATCCTCTGAATGCGAAATGAGGAAATTTTTCCGATGCAGCATCTCAAGAGAAATACCACATTCCCTCTTGAAAGGCAAAAAGGTACTTGAGACCCTTTATTCGACTCAGAAAGTTCCCTCATATAGCCATCCCCTTTGCAGAGGATAACACACTTTATGTACTCAAATCGAGATGAGTCCCTGTGCACATTTAAGGGCTCTAGAGGAACCCGGAAGTTCCCCTTCCAACAACAAAGGGGACCTGACTTCCCTGAAGCAACACCAGCGAGTTCCTTAGGTCCCCATCTCAACTCTTGAAGGACCCCAGCTTCCCGCCAGAACTCGAGAAACACCCCAAAATTATTCCCTCAATGCGAGATGATAAATTTTGCGATGCATCATCTCAAGAGAAATACCACATTCCCTCTTGAAAGGCAAAAAGTTACTTGACACCCTTTATTCGACTCAGAAAGTTCGCTCACACAGCCGTCCCCTTTTAGAGGAGAACACACTTTATAGACTCAATTCGAGATGAGCCCCTGTGCACATTTAAGGGCTGGTGAGGAACCCGGAAGTTCCCCTTCGAGAGCAAAGGGGACCTAACTTCCCTGAGGTAACTCCAGCGAGTTCCTGAGGTCCCCTTCGCAACTCTTGAAGCACCCCCAGCTTCCTGCCGTAACTCGAGAAACACCCCAAAATTATCCTCTCAATGCGAGATGAGGTAATTTTCCGATGCAGCATCTCAAGAGAAATATCACATTCCCTCTTGAAAGGCAAAAATGTAATTTACACCCTTTATTCCACTCAGAAAGTTGCCTCAAACAGCCGTCCCCTTTTAGAGGAGAACACACTTGATGGATTCAATTTGAGATGAGTTCCTTTGCACATTTACGGGCTCGAGAGGAACCCTGAAGTTCCCCTTCCAACACCAAAGGGGACCTGACTTCCCTGAAGCAATCCCAGCGAGTTCCTGAGGTCCCCGTCGCAATTCGAGAAGCACCCCAAGCTTCCCGCCGCAACTCGAGAAACACCCCAAAATTCTCCCCTCAATGTGAGATGAGGAAATTTTGCGATGCAGCATCTCAAGAGAAATACCACATTCACTCTTGAAAGGCAAAAAGGTACTTGACACCCTTTATTCGACTCAGAATGTTCCCTCACACAGCCGTCCCCTTTGGAGAAAACACACTTTATGAACTCAATTCGAGATGAGCCCCTGTGCACATTTAAGGGCTCGAGAGGAACCCGGATGTTCCCCTTCCAACAGCTAAGGGGACCTGACTTCCCTGAAGCAACCCCAGTGAGTTCCTGAGGTCCCGGTCGCAACAGTTGAGGCACCCCCAGCTTCCAGCCGCAACTCAAAAAACACCCCAAAATTATCCCCTCAATGCGAGATGAGGAAATTTTGCGATGCAGCATCTCAAGAGAAATACCACATTCCCTCTTGAAAGGCAAAAAGGTACTTGACTCCCTTTATTCGACTCAGAAAGTTCCCTCACACAGCTGTGCTCTTTAGAGAGGATAACACACTTTATTGACTCAATTCGAGATGAGCCCCTGTGCACATTTAAGGGCTCGAGAGGAACTCGGAAGATCCCCTTCCAACAGCAGAGGGGACCTGACTTCCCTGAAGCAACCCCAGCGAGTTCCTGAGGTCCCCGTCGCAACTCTTGAAGCACCCCCAGCTTCCCAAAGCAACTCGAGAAACACCCCACAATTATTCCCTCAATGCGAGATGAGGAAATTTTGAGATGCAGCATTTCAAGAGAAATACCACATTCCCACTTGAAAGTCAAAAAGGTACTTGACACCCTTTATTCGACTCACAAAGTTCCCTCAACAGCTGTACCCTTTTAGAGGAGAACACACTTTATGGACTCAATTCGAGATGAGCCCCTGTGCACATTTAAGGGCTCGAGAGGAACCCGGAAGTTCCCATTCCAACACCAAAGGGGACCTGACTTCCCTGAAGCAACCCCAGCGAGTTCCTGAGGTCCCCGTCACAACTCGAGAACCACCCCCAGCTACCCGCCGCAACTCGAGAAACAGCCCAAAATTATCCCTTCAATTCGAGATGAGGAAATTTTGCGATGCACCATCTCAAGAGAAATACCACATTCCCTCTTCACAGGCAAAAGGTACTTGTCACGCTTTATTCGACTCAGAAAGTTCCCTCACACAGCCGTCCCCTTTTAGAGGAAAACACACTTTATGGACTCAACTCGAGATGAGCCCCTGTGCACATTTAAGGGCTCGAGAGGAACCCGGAACTTCCCCTTCCAACACCAAAGGGGACCTGAATTCCCTGAAGCAACCACAGGGAGTTCCTGAGGTCCCCGTCCAAACACGCGAAGCACCCCCAGCATCCCGCCGCAACTCGAGAAACACCCCAAAATTATCCCCTCAATGCGAAATGAGGAAATTTTGCGATGCAGCATCTCAAGAGAAATACAACATTCACTCTTGAAAGGCAAAAAGGTACTTGACACCCTTTATTCGACTCACAAAGTTCCCTCACACACCCGTCCCCTTTGTAGAGAACACACTTTATGGACTCAATTCGAGATGAGCCCCTGTGCACATTTAAGGGCTCGAGAAGAACCCGGAAGTTACCCTTTCAAAAGAAAAGGGAACCTGTCTTCCCTGAAGCAACCCCAGCGATTTCCTGAAGTCCCCGTCGCAACTCGAGAAGCACCCCCAGCTTCCCGCCGCAGCTCGAGAAACACCCCACAATCAACCCCTCAATGCGAGATGAGGAAATTTTGCGATGCAGCATCTCAAGAGAAACATCACATTCCCTCTTGAAAGGCAAAAAGGTACTTGGCACCCTTTATTCGACTCAGAAAGTTCGCTCACACAGCCGCCCCTTTGGAGAGGAGAACACACTTTATGGACTCAATTCGAGATGAGCCCCTGTGCACTTTTAAGGGCTCGAACGGAACACGGAGGTTCCCCTTCCAAAACCAAAGGGGACCTGACTTCCCTGAAGCAACACCAGCGAGTTCCTGAGATCCCCGTCACAACTCTTGAAACACACCCAGCTTTCCGCCGCAACTCGTGAAACACCCCAAAACTATCCCCTCAATGCGAGATGAGGAAATTTTGCGATGCAGCATCTCAAGAGAAATATCACATTCCCTCTTGAAAGGCAAAAAGATACTTGACAACCTTTATTCGACTCAGAAAGTTCCCTGACACAGCCGTCCCCTTTTAGAGGAGAACACACTTTATGGACTCAATTCGAGATGAGCCCCTGTGCACATTTAAGGGCTCGAGAGGAATCCGGAGTTCCCCTTCCAACACCAATGGGGACCTGACTTCCCTGAAGCAACCCCAGCGAGTTCCTGAGGTCCCCATCGCAACTCGATAAGCACCCCCAGCTTCCTCCATAACTCGAGAAACACCCCAAAATTATCCCCACAATGCGAGATGAGGAAATTTTGCGATGCAGCATTTCAAGAGAAATACTATATTCCCTCTTAAAAGGCAAAAAGGTAATTGACACCCTTTATTCGACTCAGAAAGTTCCCTCACACAGCCGTTTCCTTCGGTGAGGAGAACACACTTTATGGACTCTGTTCGATTTGAGCCCCTGTGCACATTTAAGGGCTCGAGAGGAAATCGGAAGTTCCCCTTCAAACACCAAAGGGTAACTGACTTCCCTGAAGCAACCCCAGTGTGTTCCTGAGGTCCACATCCCCACTCGAGAAGCACCCCTAGCTTCCCGCCGCAACTCTAAAAACACCGCAAAATTATACACTCAATGCGAGATGAGGAAATTTTGCGATGCAGGATCTCAGGAGAAATACCATATTCCCTCTTGAAAGGCAAAAAGGTACTTGACACCCTTTATTCGACTCAGAAATTTCCCTCACACAGCCGTTCCCTTTGGAGAGGAGAACACACTTTATGGACTCAATTCGAGAGGAGCCCCTGTGCAAATTGAAGGGCTTTAGAGGAACACGGAAGTTCCCCTTTCAACACCAAAGGGGACCTGACTTCCCTGAAGCAACCACAGCGAGTTCCTGAGGTCCCCGTCGCAACTCGAGAAGCACCCCCAGCTTCCCGCCGCAACTCGAGAAACACCCCAAAATTATCCTCTCAATGCGACATGAGGAAATTTTGCGATGCAGCATCTCAAGAGAAATACCACATTCCCACTTGAAAGGCAAAAAGGTACTTGACACCCTTTATTCGACTCAGAAAGTTCCCACACACAGCAGTCCCCTTTGGAGAGGAGAACACACTTTATGGACTCAATTCGAGATGAGTCCCTGTGCACATTGAAGGGCTCGAGAGGAACACGGATATTCCCCTTCCAACACCAAAAAGGAACTGGCTTCCCTGAAGCAACCCCAGCGAGTTCGTGAGGTCCCTGACGCAACTCTTGAACCACCCCCAGCTTCCTGCCACAACTCCAGAAACACCGCAAAATTATCCCCTCAATGCGAGATGGGGAAATTTTGCGATGCTGCATCTCAAGAGAAATACCACATTCCCTCTTGAAAGGCAAAAACGTACTTGACACCCTTACTTCGACTCAGAAAGTTCCCTCACACAGCCGTCCTTTTTGGTGAGGAGAACACACTTTATGGACTCTGTTCGTTTTGAGCCCCTGTGCACATTTAAGGGCTCGAGAGGAACCTGGAAGTTCCCCTTCCAACACCAAAGGGGACCTGACTTCCCTGAAGCAACACCAGCGATTTCCTGATGTTCTCGTCTCAACTCGAGAAGCACCCACAGCTTCCCGCCGCAACTCGAGATACACCCAAAAATTATCCCCTCCATGCGAGATTAGGAAATTTTGCCATGCAGAATCTCAAGTGAAATACCACATTCCCTCTTGAAAGGCAAAAAGGTACTTGATACCCTTTATTCGACTCAGAAAGTTCCCTCACACAGCCGTCCCCTTTGGAGAGAACACACTTATTGGACTCAACCCGAGATGAGCCCCTGTGAACATTTAAGGGCTCCAGAGGAACCCGGAAGTTCCCGTTTCAATAGCAAAGGGGACCTGACTTCCCTGAAGCAACCCCAGCGAGTTCCTGAGGTCCCCGTCGCAACTCGAAAAGCACCCCTAGCTTCCCGCCGCAACTCGAGAAACACCCCAAAATTATCCCCTCAATGCGAGATGAGGACATTTTGCGATGCAGCATCTCAAGAGAAATACCACATTCCCTCTTGAAAGGCAAAAACGTACTTGACACCCTTTATTCTACTCAGAAAGTTCCCTCACACACCCGTCCCCTTTGGAGAGGGGAACACTTTACGGACTCAGTTCGAGATGGGATCCTGTTCACATTTAAGGGCTCGAGAGGAAACCGGAAGTTCCCCTTCCAACACCAAAGGGGAAATGACTTCCCTGAAGCAACCCCAGCGAGTTCCTGAGGTCCCCGTCGCAACTCGAGAAGCAACCACAGAATCCCGCCACAACTCAAGAAACACGCCAAAATTATCCCCTCAATGCGAGATGAGGAAATTTTGCGATGCAGAATCTCAAGAGAAATACCACCATCCCTCTTGAAAGGCAAAAAGTTACTTGACACCCTTTATTCGACTCAGAAAGTTCCCTCAAACAGCCGTACCCATTTAGAGGAGAACACATTTTATGGACTAAATTCGAGATGAGCCCCTGTGCACATTTAAGGGCTCGAGAGGAACCCGGAAGTTCCCCTTCCAACACCATAGGGGACCTGAATTCCCTGACGCAACCCCAGCGAGTTCCTGAGGTCCACGTTGCAACTCGAGAAGCACCACCAGCTTCGCGCCGCAACTGGAGAAACACCCGAAAATTATTCCCTCAATGCGAGATGAGGAAATTTTGCGATGCAGCATCTCAAGAGAAATACCACATTCCCTCTTGAAAGGATAAAGGGACTTGAAACCCTTCATTCGACTCAGAAAGTTCCCTCACACAGCCGTCCCCTTTTAGAGGAGAACACACGTTATGGACTCAATCCTAGATGAGCCACTTTGCACATTTAAGGGCTCCCGAGGAACGCGGAATTTCCCCTACCAGCACCAAAGGGGACCTGACTTCCCTGAAGAAACCCCACCGAGTTCTTGAGGTCCCCGTCGCAACTCGAGAATCACCCCCAGCTTCCTTCCGCAACTCCAGAAACACCTCAAAATTATCCCCTCAATACGAGATGAGGAAATTTTACGATGCAGCATCTCAAGAGAAATACCACCATCCCTCTTGAAAGGCAAAAAGTTACTTGACACCCTTTATTCGACTCAGTAAGTTCCGTCACACAGCCGTCCCCTTTTAGAGGAGAACACACTTTATGAACTCATAAGGAGATGAGCCCCTGTGCATATTTAAGGGCTCGAGAGCAACCCGGAAGTTCCCCTTCTAACACCAAAGGGGACCTGACTTCCCTGAAGCTACCCCAGCGAGTTCCTGAGGTCCAGGTCGCAACTCGAGAACCACCCTCAGCTTCACGCCGCCACTCGAGAAACACCCCAAAATTATCCCCTCAATGCGAGATGAGGAAATCTTGCGATGCAGCATCTCAAGAAATATACCACATTCCTTCTTGTAAGGCAAAAAGGTACTTGACACCCTTTATTCGACTCAGAATGTTCCCTCACACAGCCGTACCCTTTGGAGAGGAGAACACACTTTATGGACTCAATAAGAGATGAGCCCCTGTGCACATTTAAGGGCTCAAGAGGAAACCGGAAGTTCCCCTTCCAACAACAAAGGGGACCTGACTTCCCTGAAGCAACCCAAGTGATTTCCTGAGGTCCCCGTCGCAACTCGAGAAGCACCCCAAGCTTCACGCCGCAACTAGAGAAACACACCAAAATTATCCCCTCAATGCGAGATGAGGAAATTTTGAGATGCAGCATCTCAATAGAAATACCACTTTCCCTCTTGAAAGGCAAAAAGGTACTTGACACCCTTTATTCGACTCAGTAACTTCCCTCACACAGCCGTCCCCATTTAGAGGAGAACACACTTTATGGACTAAACTCGAGATGAGCACCTGTGCATATTTAAGGGCTACCTAGTAACCCGGAAGTTCCCCTTCCAACACCAAAGGGGACCTGACTTCCTGAAGCATCCCCAGCGAGTTCGTGAGGTCCCCGTCGCAACTCGAGAACCACCCCCAGCTTCCTGCCGCAACTCGAGAAACACCTCAAAATTATCCCCTCAATACGAGATGAGGAAATTTTGCGATGCACCATCTCAAGAGAAATATCACATTCCCTCTTGAAAGGCAAAAAGGTAATTGACACCCTTTATTCGACACAGAAAGTTCCCTCACACAGCTGTTCCCTTTTAGAGGAGAACACACTTTATGAACTCATGACGAGATGAGCCCCTGTGCACATTTAAGGGCTCGAGAGGAACGCGGAAGTTCCCCTTCCAACACCAAAGGGGACCTCACTTTCCTGAAGCAACCCCAGCGAGTTACTGAGGTCCCCGTCCAACTGTTGAAGCACCCCCAGCTTCAAGCCGAAACTCGAGAAACACGCCACAATTATTCCCTCAATGCGAGATGAGGAAATTTTGCGATGCAGCATCTCAAGAGAAATACCACATTCCCTTTTTAAAGGAAAAAGGTACTTGACAGCTTTTATTCGACTCTGAAAGTTCCCTCACACAGCCGTCCCCTTTGGAGAGGTCTCAATTTGTGGACTCAAGTCGAGATGAGCCCCTGTGCACACTTAAGGGCTCGAGAGGAACCCGTAAGTTCCCCTTCCAACACCATAGGGGACCTAACTTCCCTGAAGCAACCCCAGCGAGTTCCTGAGGTACCCGTCGCAACTCTAAAAGCACCCCCAGCTTCCCGCCGCTACACGAGAAACACCCAAAAATTATTCCTTCAATGCGAGATGAGGAAATTTTGCGATGCAACATCTCAAGAGAAATACCACATTCCCTCTTGAAAGGCAAAAATGTACTTGACACCCTTTATTCGACTCAGAAAGTTCCCTCACACAGCCTTCGAATTTGGAGAGAACACACTTTATGGACTCAATTCGAGATGAGCCCCTGTGCACATTTAAGGGCTCGAGAGGAACCCGGACGATCCCCTTCCAACTCCAAAGGGGACCTGACTTCCCTGAAGCAACCGCAGCGAGTTCCTGAGGTCTGCGTTGCAACTCGAGAAGCACCCCAAGCTTCCCGCCGCAACTCGAGAAACACCCCAAAATTATCCCCTCAATGCGAGATGAGGCAATTTTGAGATGCAGCATCTCAAGAGAAATACCACATTCCCTCTTGAAAGGCAAAAAGGTAATTGACAGCCTTTATTAGACTCAGAAAGTTCCCTCACACAGCCGTCCCATTTGGAGAGAACTCACTTTATTGACTCAAGTCGAAATGAGCCCCTGTGCACATTTAAGGGCTCCAGAGGAACCCGGAAGTTCCCCTTCCAACACCATAGGGGAGCTGACTTCCCTGAAGCAACCCCAGCGAGTTCCTGAGGTAACTGTCGAAAGTCGGGAAGCAACCCCATCTTCACGCCTCAACTTGAGAAACACCCCTAAATTATCCCCTCAATGCGAGATGAGGAAATCTTGCGATGCAGCATCTCAACAGAAATATCACATTTCCTCGTGAAAGAAAAAGGGACTTGACACCCTTTATTCGACTCAGTAACTTCCCTCACACAGCCGTCCCCTTTTAGAGGAGAACACACTTTATGGACTCAATTCGAGATGAGCCCCTGTGCACATTTAAAGGCTCCCGAGGAAACCGGAATTTCCCCTTCCAACACCATAGGGGACCTGACATCCCTGAAGCAACCCCAGGGAGTCCTTGAGGTCCCCGTCGCAACTCGAGAAGCACCCCCAGCTTCCCGCCGCAACTCTAGAAACACACCAAAATTATCCCCTCAATGCAAGATGAGGAAATATTGCGATGCAGCATCTCAAGAGAAATACCACATTACCTCTTGAAAGGCAAAATGGTACTTGACACCCATTATTCAACTCAGAAAGTTCCCTCTCACAGCCTTCACCTTTGGAGAGAACACACTTTATGGACTCAATTCGATATGAGCCCCTGTGCACATTTAAAGGCTTGGGGGAAACCCGGAAGTTCCCCTTCCAACACCAAAGGGGACCTGATTTCCCTGAAGCAACCGCAGCAAGTTCCTGAGGTCTCCGTCGCAACTCCAGAAGCACCACAAGCTTCCCGGCGCAACTCGAGAAACACCCCAAAATTATCCCCTCAATGCGAGATGAGGAAATTTTGCGATGCAGCATCTCAAGTGAAATACCACATACACTCTTGAAAGGCAAAAAGGTACTTGACACCCTTTATTCGACTCAGAAAGATCCCTCACTCAACCGTCCCCTTTTAGAGCAGAACACACTTTATGGGCTCAATTCGAGATGAGACCCTGTGCACGTTTAAGGGCTCGATAGGAACCCGGAGGTTCCCCTTCCAACACCAAAAGGGACCTGACTTCCCTGAAGCAACCCCAGCGAGTTTTTGTGGTCCCCGTCGCAACTCTTGAAGCACCCCCAGTTTCCTGCCGCAACTCCAGAAACACCCCAAAATTAGACCCTCAATGCGAGATGAGGAAATTTTGTGATGCACATCTCAAGAGAAATACCACATTCCCTTGTGAAAGGCAAAAAGGTACTTGACACCCTTTATTCGACTCAGAAGGTTCCCTCACACTGCCGTACCCTTTTAGAGGAGAACACACTTTATGGACTCAATTCGAGATGAGCCCCTGTGCATATTTAAGGGCTCGAGAGGAACACGGAAGTTCCCCTTCCAACACCAAAGGGGACCTGACTTCCCTGAAGCAACCCCAGCGAGTTCCTGAGGTCCCCGTCGCAACTCGAGAAGCACCCCCAGCTTCACGCCGCAACTCGAAAAACACCCCAAATTATCCCCTCAATGCGAGATGAGGAAATTTTGCGATGCAGCATCTCAAGAGAAATACCACATTCCCTCTTGAAAGGCAAAAAGGTACTTGACAGGCTTTATTCGACTCAGAAAGTTCCCTCACACAGCCATACACTTTGGAGCGGAGAACACACTATGGACTCAATTCGAGATGAGCCGCGGTGTACATTCAACAGCTCGAGAGGAACCCGGAAGTTCCCCATCCAACACCAAAGGGGACCTGACTTCACTGAAGCAACCCCAGCGAGTTCCTGAGGTCCCCGTCGCAACTCTCGAGCACCCCCAGCTTCCCGCCCCACCTCGAGAAACACCCCAAAATTATCCCCTCAATGCGAGATGAGGAAATTGTGCGATGCAGCATCACAAGAGAAATATCACATTCCCTCTTGAAAGGCAAAAAGTACTTGACAGCCTTTATTCGACTCAGAAAGTTCCCTCACACAGCACTCCCCATTTAGAGGAGAACACACTTTATGGACTCAATTCGAGATGAGCCCCTGTGCACATTTAAGGGCTCGAGAGGAACCCGGAAGTTCCCCTTCCAACACCAAAGGGGACCTGACTTCCCTGATTCAACCCCAGCGAGTTCCTGAGGTCCCCGTCGCAACTCTAGAAGCACCCCCAGCATCCCGCCGCAACTCGAGAAAAACACCAAAATTTTTCCCTCAATGCGAGATGAGGAAATTTGGCGATGCAGCATCTCAAGAGAAATACCACATTCCCTATTGAAAGGCAAAAAGGTACTTGAAACCCTTTATTTGACTCAGAAAGTTCCCTCAAACAGCCGTCCCCTTTTAGAGGAGAACACACTTTATAGGCTCAATTCGAGATGAGCCCCTGTGCACGTATACCAGCTGGAGAGGAACCCGGAAGTTCCCCTTCCAACACCAAAGGGGACCTGACTTCCCTTAAACAAACCCAGCAAGTTCCTGTGGTCCCCGTAGCAACTCTTGAAGCACCCCCAGCTTCCTGCTGCAACCCCAGAAACACCCCAAAATTATCCCCTCAATGCGAGATGAGGAAATTTTGTGATGCAGCATCTCAAGAGAAATACCACATTCCCCGTGAAAGGCAAAATGTACTTGACACCCTTTATTCGACTCAGAAAGTTCGCTCACACTGCCGTACATTTTTAGAGGAGAACACACTTTATGGACTCAATTCGAGATGAGCCCCTGTGCACATTTAAGGGCTCGAGAGGAACCCGGAAGTTCCCCTTCCAACACCAAAGGGTCCTGACTTCCCTGAAGCAACCCCAACGAGTTCCTGAGGTCCCCGTCGCAACTCGAGAAGCACCCCCAGCTTCCCGCCGCAACTCGAAATACACCCCAAATTATCCTCTCAATGCGAGATGAGGAAATTTTGCGATGCAGCATCTCAAGAGAAATACCACATTCCCTCTTGAAAGGCAAAAACCTACTTGAGACCCTTTATTTGACTCAGAAAGTTCCCTCACACAGCTGTCCCCTTTTAGAGGAGAACACACTTTATGGGCTCAATTCGAGATGAGACCCTGTGCACGTAAGGGCTCCAGAGGACCCCGGAATTTCCCCTTCCAACACCTAAGGCGACCTGAATTCCCTGAAGCAACCCCAGCGAGTTCCTGAGGTCCCCTTCGCAACTCGAGAAGCACCCCCTGCTTCCCTACGCAACCCGAGAAACACCGAAAATTATCCCCTCAATGAGAGATGAGGAAATTTTGCGGTGCAGCATCTCAAGAGAAATACCACATTCCCTCTGGAAAGGCAAAAAGGTACTTGACAGCCTTTATTCGACTCAGAAAGTTCCCTCACACAGCCGTCCCCTTTGGAAGAGAGAACACACTTTACGGACTCAATTCGAGAGGAGCCCCTGTGCCCATTGAAGGGCTCAAGAAGGAACCGGAAGTTCCCCTTTCAACACCAAAGGGGACCTGACTTCCCTGAAGCAACCCCAGCGAGTTCCTGAGGTCCCCGTCACAACTCGAGAAGCACCCCAAGCTTCCCGCCACAACTCGAGAAACACACCAAAATTCTCCCCTCCATGCGAGATGAGGAAATTTGTCGATGCAGCATGTCAAGAGAAATACCACATTCCCTCTTGAAAGGCAAAAAGGTTCTTGACACCCTTTATTCGACTCAGAAAGTTCACACACACAGCCGTCCCCTTTGGAAGGGAGAACACACTTTACGGACTCAATTCGAGAGGAGCCCCTGTGCACATTGAAGGGCTCGAGAGGAAACCGGAAGTTCCCCTTTCAACACCAAAGGGTTCCTGACTTCCCTGAAGCAACCCCAGCGAGTTCCTGAGGTCCCCGTCACAATTCGAGAAGCACCCCAAACTTCCCGCCGCAACTCGAGAAACACCCCAAAATTCTCCCCTCCATGCGAGATGAGGAAATTTGGCGATACAGCATCTCAAGAGAAATACCACTTTCCCTCTGAAAAGGCAAAAAGATACTTGACAGCCTTTTTTCGACTCAGAAAGTTCCCTCACACAGCCGTCCCCTTTGGAGAGGAGAACACACTTTACGCAATCAATTGGAGAGGAGCCCCTGTGCACATTGAAGGGCTCGAGATGAAACAGGAAGTTCCCCTTCCAACACCAAAGGGGAACTGACTTCCCTGGAGCAACCCCAGCGAGTTCCTGAGGTCTCCGTCGCAACTCGAGAAGCACCCCCAGGTTCCCGCCTCAACCCGAGAAACACCCCAAAATTATCCCCTCCATTCGAGATGAGGAAATTTTGCGATGCAGTATCTCAAGAGAAATACCACATTCCCTCTGGAAAGGCAAAAAGGTACTTGACACCCTTTGTTCGACTCAGAAAGTTCCCTCACACAGCCGTCGCCTTTGGAGAGGAGAACACACTTTACGGACTCAATTCGAGAGGAGCCCCTGTGCACATTGAAGGGCTCGAGAGGAAACGGGAAGTATCCCTTCCAACACCAAAGGGGACCTGACTTCCCTGAAGCAACACCAACGAGTTCCTGAGGTCCCCGTCCAAACTCGAGAAGCACCCCCAGCATCCCGCCGCAACTCGTGAAACACCCCAAAATTATCCCCTCAATGCGAGATGAGGAAAATTGGTGATGCAGCATCTCACGAGAAATACCACATTCCCTCTGGAAAGGCAAAAAGGTACTTGACACCCTTTATTCGACTCAGAAAGTTCCCTCACACTGCCGTCCTCTATGGAGAGGAGAACACACTTTACGGACTCAATTCGAGAGGAGCCCCTGTGCACATCGAAGGGCTCGAGAGGAAACCGGAAGTTACCCTTCCAACACCAAAGGGGACCTGACTTCCCTAAAGCAACCGCAGCGAGTTCCTGAGGTCCCCGTCGCAACTCGAGAAGCACACCCAGCTTCCCGCCGCAACTCGAGAAACACCCCAAAATTATCCCCTCCATGCGAGATGAGGAAATTTGGCGATGCAGCATCTCACGAGAAATACCACATTCCCTCTGGAAAGGCAAAAACGTACTTGACACCCTTTTTCGACATAGAAAGTTCCCTCACACAGCCGTCCCATTTGGAGAGGAGAACACACTTTACGGACTCAATTCGTGAGGAGCCCCTGTGCACATTGAAGGGCTCGAGAGGAAACCGGAAGTTCCCCTTCGAACACCAAAGGGGATCTGACTTCCCTGAAGCAACCCCAGCGATTCCCTGAGGTCCCCGTCGCAACTCGAGAACCAACCCCAGCTTCGCGCCGCAACTCGAGAAACAACCGAAAATTATCCCCTCCATGCGAGATGAGGAAATTTTGCGATGCAGCATCTCAAGAGAAATACCACATTCCCTCTGGAAAGGCAAAAAGATACTTGACACCCTTAATTCGACTCAGAAAGTTCCCTCACACAGCCGTCCCCTTTGGAGAGGAGAACACACTTTACGGACTCAATTCGAGAGGAGCCCCTGTGCCCATTGAAGGGCTCAAGAAGGAACCGGAAGTTCCCCTTTCAACACCAAAGGGGACCTGACTTCCCTGAAGCAACCCCAGCGAGTTCCTGAGGTCCCCGTCACAACTCGAGAAGCACCCAAGCTTCCCGCCACAACTCGAGAAACACACCAAAATTCTCCCCTCCATGCGAGATGAGGAAATTTGTCGATGCAGCATGTCAAGAGAAATACCACATTCCCTCTTGAAAGGCAAAAAGGTTCTTGACACCCTTTATTCGACTCAGAAAGTTCACACACACAGCCGTCCCCTTTGGAAGGGAGAACACACTTTACGGACTCAATTCGAGAGGAGCCCCTGTGCACATTGAAGGGCTCGAGAGGAAACCGGAAGTTCCCCTTTCAACACCAAAGGGTTCCTGACTTCCCTGAAGCAACCCCAGCGAGTTCCTGAGGTCCCCGTCACAATTCGAGAAGCACCCCAAACTTCCCGCCGCAACTCGAGAAACACCCCAAAATTCTCCCCTCCATGCGAGATGAGGAAATTTGGCGATACAGCATCTCAAGAGAAATACCACTTTCCCTCTGAAAAGGCAAAAAGATACTTGACAGCCTTTTTTCGACTCAGAAAGTTCCCTCACACAGCCGTCCCCTTTGGAGAGGAGAACACACTTTACGCAATCAATTGGAGAGGAGCCCCTGTGCACATTGAAGGGCTCGAGATGAAACAGGAAGTTCCCCTTCCAACACCAAAGGGGACCTGACTTCCCTGGAGCAACCCCAGCGAGTTCCTGAGGTCTCCGTCGCAACTCGAGAAGCACCCCCAGGTTCCCGCCTCAACCCGAGAAACACCCCAAAATTATCCCCTCCATTCGAGATGAGGAAATTTTGCGATGCAGTATCTCAAGAGAAATACCACATTCCCTCTGGAAAGGCAAAAAGGTACTTGACACCCTTTGTTCGACTCAGAAAGTTCCCTCACACAGCCGTCGCCTTTGGAGAGGAGAACACACTTTACGGACTCAATTCGAGAGGAGCCCCTGTGCACATTGAAGGGCTCGAGAGGAAACGGGAAGTATCCCTTCCAACACCAAAGGGGACCTGACTTCCCTGAAGCAACACCAACGAGTTCCTGAGGTCCCCGTCCAAACTCGAGAAGCACCCCCAGCATCCCGCCGCAACTCGTGAAACACCCCAAAATTATCCCCTCAATGCGAGATGAGGAAAATTGGTGATGCAGCATCTCACGAGAAATACCACATTCCCTCTGGAAAGGCAAAAAGGTACTTGACACCCTTTATTCGACTCAGAAAGTTCCCACACACTGCCGTCCTCTATGGAGAGGAGAACACACTTTACGGACTCAATTCGAGAGGAGCCCCTGTGCACATCGAAGGGCTCGAGAGGAAACCGGAAGTTCCCCTTCCAACACCAAACGGGAACTGTCTTTCCTGAAGTACTCCGAGCGAGTTCCTGAGGTCCCCGTCACAACTCGAGAAGAACTCCCAGTTTCCCGCCGCAGCTCGTGAAACACCAAAAAAGTATACACTAGATGCGAGATGAGGAAATTTTACGATGTAGAATCTCAAGAGAAATATCACATTCCCTTTGAAAGGCAAAAAGGTACTTGACACCCTTTATTCGACTCAGATAATTCCCTCACATAGAAGTCCCGTTTGGACAGGAGAACACACTTTATGGACTCAATTCGAGATGAGCCCCTGTGCACATTTAAGGGCTCAAGAGGAAACCGGAAGTTCCCCTTCCAGCACTAAAGGGGACCTAACTTCAGTGAACCAACCCCAGCGAGTCCCTGAGGTTCCCTTCGCAACTGGAGAAGCATCACGAGCTTCCCGCCGCAACTCGAGAAACTCCCCAAAATTATCCCCTCCATGCGACATGAGGAAATTTTGCGATGCAGAATCTCAAGAGAAATAAAATATTCCCTCTTGAAAGGCAAAAAGGTACTTGACACCCTTTATTCGACTCAGAAAGTTCCCTCAAACAACCGTCCCCTTTGAGAGGAGAACACACTTTATGGACTAAATTCGAGATGAGCCCCTGTTCACATTTAAAGGCTCGAGAGAAACCGGAAAGTTCCACTTCCAACAGCAAAGGGGATCTGACTTCCCTGAAGCAACCCAGCGAGTTCCTGAGATCCCCGTCGCAACTCGAGAAGCACCCCCAGCTTCCCGCAGCAACTCGAGACACACCCCAAAATTATCCCCTCAATGCGAGATGAGGAAATTTTGCGATAAGAAACTCAAGAGAAATACCACATTCCCTGTTGAAAGGCAAAAAGGTACTTGACACCCTTTATTCGACTCAGAACTTTCCCTCACAAAGCTGTGCCCTTTTAGAGGAGAACACACTGTACGGACTCAATTCGAGATGAGCCCCTTTGCATATTGAAGGGCTCCAGAGGAAACCGGAAGTTCCCCTTCCAACACCAAAGGGAACCTGACTTCCCTGAAGCAACCCCAACGAGTTCCTGAGGTCCCCGTCGCAACTCGAGAAACACCCCCAGCTTCCCGCCGCAACGCGAGAAACACCCCAAAACTATCCCCTCCATGCGAGATGAGGAAATTTTGCGATGCAGCATCTCAAGGGAAATACCACATTCCCTCTTGAAAAGCAAAAAGATACTTGACACCCTTTATTCGACTCACAAAGTTCCCTCACACAGCCATCCCCTTTTAGAGGAGAACACACTTTATGGAATCAATTGGAGATGAGCCCCTGTGCACATTTAAGGGCTCGAGAGGAAACCAGAAGTTCCACTTCCAACACCAATTGGGACCTGACTTCTCTGAAGCAACCCCAGCGAGTTCCTGAGGTCCCCGTCGTAGCTCTTGAAGCACCCCCAGCTTCCCGCCGCAACTCGAGAAACACCCCACAATTATTCCCTCAATGCGAGATGAGGAAATTTTGCCATGCAGCATCTCAAGAGAAATACCACATTCCCTCTTCAATGACGAAAAGGTACTTCACAACTTTTATTCAACTCAGAAATTTCCCTCACACAGCCGTCCCCTTTGGAGAGTACACACTTTATAGACTAAATTCGAGATGAGACCCTGAGCACATTTAAGGGTTCGAGAGGAACCCGGAAGTTCCCCTTCCAACACCAAAGGGGACCTGACTTCCCTGAAGCAACCCCTGCGAGTTCCTGAGGTCCCCGACGAAACTCGAGGAGCACCCCCAGCTTCCCGCCGCAACTCGAGAAACACCTCAAAATTATCCCCTCAATGCGAGATGAGAAAATTTTGCGATGCAGCATCTCAGGAGAAATAACACATTCCCTCGTGAAAGGCAAAAAGGTACTTGACACCCTTTATTCGACTCAGAAAGTTCCCTCACACAGCTGTCCCCTTTTAGAGGAGAACACACTTTATGGGCTCATTTCGAGATGAGCCCCTGTGCACATTTAAGGACTCGAGAGGAAACCGGAAGTTCCAATTCCAACACCAAAGGGGACCTGACTTCCCTGAAGCTCCCCAAGCGATTTCCTGAGGTCCTCTGCGCAACTCGAGAAACACCCCAAGCTTCACGCCACAACTCGAGAATCACAGCAAAATTATCCCCTCAATGCGAGATGAGGAAATTTTGCTATGCAGCATCTCAAGAGAAATACCACATTCCCTCGTGAAAGGCAAAAAGGTACTTGACACCCTTTATTCGACTCAGAAAGTTCCCTCACACAGCCCTCCCTTTTTAGAGGAGAAGACACTTTATGGACTCAATTCGAGATGCGCCCCTGTGCACATTTAAGGGCTCGAGCGGAACCCGGAATTACCCCTTCCAACACCAAAGGGGACCTTACTTCCCTGAAGCAACTTCAGCGAGTTCCTCAGGTCTCCGTCGCAACTTGAGAAGCACCCCCAGCTTCACGCCGCAACTTTAGAAACACACCAAAATTATCACCTCTATGCGAGATGAGGAAATCTTGCGATGCAGCATCTCAAGAAAAATACCACATTCGTTCTTGAAAGGCAAAAAGGTACTTGACACCCTTTATTCGACTCAGAAAGTAACCTCACACAGCCGTCCCCTTTGGAGAGGAGAACACACTTTATGGACTCAATAAGAGATTAGCCCCTGTGCACATTTAAGGGCTCCAGAGGAACCCGAAAGTTCCCCTTCCAACACCAAAGGGGACCTGACTTCCCTGAAGCAACCCCAGCGAGTTCCTGAGGTCTCCGTCGCAACTCGAGAAGCACCCCAAGCTTCCCGCCGCAACTCGAGAAACACCCCAAAATTATCCCCTCAATGCGAGATGAGGAAATTTTGAGCTGCAGCATCTCAAGAGAAATACCACATTCCCTCTTGAAAGGCAAAAAGGTAATTGACACCCTTTACTCGACTCAGAAAGTTCCCTCACAGAGCCATCCAATTTTATAGGAGAACACACTTTATGGACTCAATTCGAGATGAGCCCCTGTGCACATTTAAGGGCTCGAGAGGAACCCGGAAGTTCCCCTTCAAACAACAAAGGGGACCTGACTTCCCTGAAGCAACCCCAGCGAGTTCCTGAGTTCCCCGTCGCAACTCGAGAAGTACCCCGAGCTTCCCTCCGTAACAAGAGAAACACCCCAAAATTATCTCCTCAATGCGAGATGAGGAAATTTTGCGATGCAGCATCCCAAGAGAAATACCACATTCCTTCTTGAAAGGCAAAAAGGTACTTGACACCCTTTGTTCGACTCAGAAAGTTCCCTCACACAGCCGTCCCCTTTGGAGAGGAGAACACACTTTATGGATTCAATTCGAGATGAGCCCCTGTGCACATTTAAGGGCTCGAGTGGAACACGCAAGTTCCCCTTCCAACAGCAAAGGGGACCTGACTTCCCTGAAGCAACCCCAGCGAGTCCCTGAGGTCCCCGGCGCATCTCAAGGAGCACACCCAATTCCCGCCACAACTGGAGAAACACCCCAAAATTATCCCCTCAAAGCGAGATGAGGAAATTTTGCGATGCATCATCTGAACAGAAATACCACATTCCCTCTTGAAAGGCAAAAAGGTACTTGACACCCTTTATTCAACTCAGAAAGTTCCCTCACACAGCCGTCCCCTTTGGAGAGTACACATTTTATTAACTCAATTCGAGATGAGCCCCTGTGCACATTTAAGGGTGGAGAGGAAACCGGAAGTTCCCCTTCCAACAGCAAAGGGGACCTGACTTCCCTGAAGCAACCCAAGCGAGTTCCTGAGGTCCCCGTCGCAACTCGAGAAAACCCCCAGCTTCCCGCCGGAACTCGAGAAACACCCCATAATTATTCCCTCAGTGCGAGATGAGGAAATTTTGCGATGCAGAATCTCAAGAGAAATACCACATTCCCTCTTGAAAGGCAAAAAGTTACTTGACACACTTTATTCGACTCAGAAAGTTCCCTCACACAGCTGTCCCCTTTTAGAGGAGAACACACTTTATGCACTCAATTCGAGATGAGCCCCTGTGCACAATTTAGGGCTCGAGAGGAACCCGTAATTTCCCTTCAAAGCGCAAAGGGGACCTGACTTCCCTGAAGCAACCCCAGCGAGTTCCTGCGGTCTCTGTCGCAACTCGAGAAGCACCGCCATCTTCCCGCCGCAACTCGAAAAACACCCCAAAATTATCCTCTCAATGCGAAAAGAGGAAATTTTTCCGATGCAGCATCTCAAGAGAAATACCACATTCCCTCTTGAAAGGCAAAAAGTTATTGAGACCCTTTATTCAACTCAGAAAATTCCCTCATACAGCCATCCCCTTTGCAGAGGATAACACACTTTATGGACTTAAATCGAGATGAGTCCCTGTGCACATTTAAGGGCTCTAGAGGAACACGGAAGTTCCCCTTCCAACAACAAAGGGGACCTGACTTCCCTGAAGCAACACCAGCGAGTTCCTTAGGTCCCCATCTCAACTCTTGAAGGACCCCAGCTTCCCGCCAGAACTCGAGAAACACCCCAAAATTATTCCCTCAATGCGAGATGATAAATTTTGCGATGCATCATCTCAAGAGAAATACCACATTCCCTCTTGAAAGGCAAAAAGTTACTTGACACCCTTTATTCGACTCAGAAAGTTCGCTCACACAGCCGTCCCCTTTTAGAGGAGAACACACTTTATGGACTCAATTCGAGATGAGCCCCTGTGCACATTTAAGGGCTGGTGAGGAACCCGGAAGTTCCCCTTCGAGAGCAAAGGGGACCTAACTTCCCTGAGGTAACCCCAGCGAGTTCCTGAGGTCCCCTTCGCAACTCTTGAAGCACCCCCAGCTTCCCGCCGTAACTCGAGATACACCCCAAAATTATCCTCTCAATGCGAGATGAGGAAATTTTCCGATGCAGCATCTCAAGAGAAATACCACATTCCCTCTTGAAAGGCAAAAATGTAATTTACACCCTTTATTCCACTCAGAAAGTTGCCTCAAACAGCCGTCCCCTTTTAGAGGAGAACACACTTGATGGACTCAATTTGAGATGAGCTCCTTTGCACATTTACGGGCTCGAGAGGAACCCTGAAGTTCCCCTTCCAACACCAAAGGGGACCTGACTTCCCTGAAGCAATCCCAGCGAGTTCCTGAGGTTCCCGTCGCAATTCGAGAAGCACCCCAAGCTTCCCGCCGCAACTCGAGAAACACCCCAAAATTCTCCCCTCAATGTGAGATGAGGAAATTTTGCGATGCAGCATCTCAAGAGAAATACCACATTCACTCTTGAAAGGCAAAAAGGTACTTGACAGCCTTTATTCGACTCAGAATGTTCCCTCACACAGCCGTCCCCTTTGGAGAAACACACTTTATGGACTCAATTCGAGATGAGCCCCTGTGCACATTTAAGAGCTCGAGAGGAACCCGGATGGTCCCCTTCCAACAGCTAAGGGGACCTGACTTCCCTGAAGCAACCCCAGTGAGTTCCTGAGGTCCCGGTCGCAACTCTTGAGGCACACCCAGCTTCCAGCCGCAACTCGAAAAACACCCCAAAATTATCCCCTCAATGCGAGATGAGGAAATTTTGCGATGCAGCATCTCAAGAGAAATACAACATTCCCTCTTGAAAGTCAACAAGGTACTTGACACCCTTTATTCGACTCAGAAAGTTCCCTCACACAGCGGTCCCCTTTTAGAGGAGAACACACTTTATGGACTCAATTCGAGATGAGCCCCTGTGCACATTGAAGGGCTCGAGAGGAACACGGAAGTTATCCTTCCAATAGAAAAGGGGACCTGACTTCCCTGAAGCAACCCCAGCGAGTTCCTGAGATCATCGTCGCAACTCTTGAAGCACCCCCAGCTTCCCGCCGGAACTCGAGAAACACCCCATAATTATTCCCTCAATGCGAGATGAGGAAATTTTGCGATGCAGCATCTCAAGAGAAATACCACATTCCCACTTGAAAGGCATAAAGGTACTTGACACCCTTTATTCGACTCAGAAAGTTCCCTCACACAGCTGTCCTCTTTTAGAGGAAAACACACTTTATGCACTCAATTCGAGATGAGCCCCTGTGCACAATTTAGGGCTCGAGAGGAACCCGGAATTTCCCTTCGAAGAGCAAAGGGGACCTGACTTCCCTGAAGCAACCCCAGCGAGTTCCTGCGGTCTCCGTCGCAACTCGAGAAGCACCCCCATCTTCCCGCCGCAACTCGAGAAACACCCCAAAATTATCCTCTGAATGCGAAATGAGGAAATTTTTCCGATGCAGCATCTCAAGAGAAATACCACATTCCCTCTTGAAAGGCAAAAAGGTACTTGAGACCCTTTATTCGACTCAGAAAGTTCCCTCATATAGCCATCCCCTTTGCAGAGGATAACACACTTTATGTACTCAAATCGAGATGAGTCCCTGTGCACATTTAAGGGCTCTAGAGGAACCCGGAAGTTCCCCTTCCAACAACAAAGGGGACCTGACTTCCCTGAAGCAACACCAGCGAGTTCCTTAGGTCCCCATCTCAACTCTTGAAGGACCCCAGCTTCCCGCCAGAACTCGAGAAACACCCCAAAATTATTCCCTCAATGCGAGATGATAAATTTTGCGATGCATCATCTCAAGAGAAATACCACATTCCCTCTTGAAAGGCAAAAAGTTACTTGACACCCTTTATTCGACTCAGAAAGTTCGCTCACACAGCCGTCCCCTTTTAGAGGAGAACACACTTTATAGACTCAATTCGAGATGAGCCCCTGTGCACATTTAAGGGCTGGTGAGGAACCCGGAAGTTCCCCTTCGAGAGCAAAGGGGACCTAACTTCCCTGAGGTAACTCCAGCGAGTTCCTGAGGTCCCCTTCGCAACTCTTGAAGCACCCCCAGCTTCCTGCCGTAACTCGAGAAACACCCCAAAATTATCCTCTCAATGCGAGATGAGGTAATTTTCCGATGCAGCATCTCAAGAGAAATATCACATTCCCTCTTGAAAGGCAAAAATGTAATTTACACCCTTTATTCCACTCAGAAAGTTGCCTCAAACAGCCGTCCCCTTTTAGAGGAGAACACACTTGATGGATTCAATTTGAGATGAGTTCCTTTGCACATTTACGGGCTCGAGAGGAACCCTGAAGTTCCCCTTCCAACACCAAAGGGGACCTGACTTCCCTGAAGCAATCCCAGCGAGTTCCTGAGGTCCCCGTCGCAATTCGAGAAGCACCCCAAGCTTCCCGCCGCAACTCGAGAAACACCCCAAAATTCTCCCCTCAATGTGAGATGAGGAAATTTTGCGATGCAGCATCTCAAGAGAAATACCACATTCACTCTTGAAAGGCAAAAAGGTACTTGACACCCTTTATTCGACTCAGAATGTTCCCTCACACAGCCGTCCCCTTTGGAGAAAACACACTTTATGAACTCAATTCGAGATGAGCCCCTGTGCACATTTAAGGGCTCGAGAGGAACCCGGATGTTCCCCTTCCAACAGCTAAGGGGACCTGACTTCCCTGAAGCAACCCCAGTGAGTTCCTGAGGTCCCGGTCGCAACAGTTGAGGCACCCCCAGCTTCCAGCCGCAACTCAAAAAACACCCCAAAATTATCCCCTCAATGCGAGATGAGGAAATTTTGCGATGCAGCATCTCAAGAGAAATACCACATTCCCTCTTGAAAGGCAAAAAGGTACTTGACTCCCTTTATTCGACTCAGAAAGTTCCCTCACACAGCTGTGCTCTTTAGAGAGGATAACACACTTTATTGACTCAATTCGAGATGAGCCCCTGTGCACATTTAAGGGCTCGAGAGGAACTCGGAAGATCCCCTTCCAACAGCAGAGGGGACCTGACTTCCCTGAAGCAACCCCAGCGAGTTCCTGAGGTCCCCGTCGCAACTCTTGAAGCACCCCCAGCTTCCCAAAGCAACTCGAGAAACACCCCACAATTATTCCCTCAATGCGAGATGAGGAAATTTTGAGATGCAGCATTTCAAGAGAAATACCACATTCCCACTTGAAAGTCAAAAAGGTACTTGACACCCTTTATTCGACTCACAAAGTTCCCTCAACAGCTGTACCCTTTTAGAGGAGAACACACTTTATGGACTCAATTCGAGATGAGCCCCTGTGCACATTTAAGGGCTCGAGAGGAACCCGGAAGTTCCCATTCCAACACCAAAGGGGACCTGACTTCCCTGAAGCAACCCCAGCGAGTTCCTGAGGTCCCCGTCACAACTCGAGAACCACCCCCAGCTACCCGCCGCAACTCGAGAAACAGCCCAAAATTATCCCTTCAATTCGAGATGAGGAAATTTTGCGATGCACCATCTGAAGAGAAATACCACATTCCCTCTTCACAGGCAAAAGGTACTTGTCACGCTTTATTCGACTCAGAAAGTTCCCTCACACAGCCGTCCCCTTTTAGAGGAAAACACACTTTATGGACTCAACTCGAGATGAGCCCCTGTGCACATTTAAGGGCTCGAGAGGAACCCGGAACTTCCCCTTCCAACACCAAAGGGGACCTGAATTCCCTGAAGCAACCACAGGGAGTTCCTGAGGTCCCCGTCCAAACACGCGAAGCACCCCCAGCATCCCGCCGCAACTCGAGAAAAACCCCAAAATTATCCCCTCAATGCGAAATGAGGAAATTTTGCGATGCAGCATCTCAAGAGAAATACAACATTCACTCTTGAAAGGCAAAAAGGTACTTGACACCCTTTATTCGACTCACAAAGTTCCCTCACACACCCGTCCCCTTTGTAGAGAACACACTTTATGGACTCAATTCGAGATGAGCCCCTGTGCACATTTAAGGGCTCGAGAAGAACCCGGAAGTTACCCTTTCAAAAGAAAAGGGAACCTGTCTTCCCTGAAGCAACCCCAGCGATTTCCTGAAGTCCCCGTCGCAACTCGAGAAGCACCCCCAGCTTCCCGCCGCAGCTCGAGAAACACCCCACAATCAACCCCTCAATGCGAGATGAGGAAATTTTGCGATGCAGCATCTCAAGAGAAACATCACATTCCCTCTTGAAAGGCAAAAAGGTACTTGGCACCCTTTATTCGACTCAGAAAGTTCGCTCACACAGCCGCCCCTTTGGAGAGGAGAACACACTTTATGGACTCAATTCGAGATGAGCCCCTGTGCACTTTTAAGGGCTCGAACGGAACACGGAGGTTCCCCTTCCAAAACCAAAGGGGACCTGACTTCCCTGAAGCAACACCAGCGAGTTCCTGAGATCCCCGTCACAACTCTTGAAACACACCCAGCTTTCCGCCGCAACTCGAGAAACACCCCAAAACTATCCCCTCAATGCGAGATGAGGAAATTTTGCGATGCAGCATCTCAAGAGAAATATCACATTCCCTCTTGAAAGGCAAAAAGATACTTGACAACCTTTATTCGACTCAGAAAGTTCCCAGACACAGCCGTCCCCTTTTAGAGGAGAACACACTTTATGGACTCAATTCGAGATGAGCCCCTGTGCACATTTAAGGGCTCGAGAGGAATCCGGAGTTCCCCTTCCAACACCAATGGGGACCTGACTTCCCTGAAGCAACCCCAGCGAGTTCCTGAGGTCCCCATCGCAACTCGATAAGCACCCCCAGCTTCCTCCATAACTCGAGAAACACCCCAAAATTATCCCCACAATGCGAGATGAGGAAATTTTGCGATGCAGCATTTCAAGAGAAATACTATATTCCCTCTTAAAAGGCAAAAAGGTAATTGACACCCTTTATTCGACTCAGAAAGTTCCCTCACACAGCCGTTTCCTTCGGTGAGGAGAACACACTTTATGGACTCTGTTCGATTTGAGCCCCTGTGCACATTTAAGGGCTCGAGAGGAAATCGGAAGTTCCCCTTCAAACACCAAAGGGTAACTGACTTCCCTGAAGCAACCCCAGTGTGTTCCTGAGGTCCACATCCCCACTCGAGAAGCACCCCTAGCTTCCCGCCGCAACTCTAAAAACACCGCAAAATTATACACTCAATGCGAGATGAGGAAATTTTGCGATGCAGGATCTCAGGAGAAATACCATATTCCCTCTTGAAAGGCAAAAAGGTACTTGACACCCTTTATTCGACTCAGAAATTTCCCTCACACAGCCGTTCCCTTTGGAGAGGAGAACACACTTTATGGACTCAATTCGAGAGGAGCCCCTGTGCAAATTGAAGGGCTTTAGAGGAACACGGAAGTTCCCCTTTCAACACCAAAGGGGACCTGACTTCCCTGAAGCAACCACAGCGAGTTCCTGAGGTCCCCGTCGCAACTCGAGAAGCACCCCCAGCTTCCCGCCGCAACTCGAGAAACACCCCAAAATTATCCTCTCAATGCGACATGAGGAAATTTTGCGATGCAGCATCTCAAGAGAAATACCACATTCCCACTTGAAAGGCAAAAAGGTACTTGACACCCTTTATTCGACTCAGAAAGTTCCCTCACACAGCAGTCCCCTTTGGAGAGGAGAACACACTTTATGGACTCAATTCGAGATGAGTCCCTGTGCACATTGAAGGGCTCGAGAGGAACACGGATATTCCCCTTCCAACACCAAAAAGGAACTGGCTTCCCTGAAGCAACCCCAGCGAGTTCGTGAGGTCCCTGACGCAACTCTTGAACCACCCCCAGCTTCCTGCCACAACTCCAGAAACACCGCAAAATTATCCCCTCAATGCGAGATGGGGAAATTTTGCGATGCTGCATCTCAAGAGAAATACCACATTCCCTCTTGAAAGGCAAAAACGTACTTGACACCCTTACTTCGACTCAGAAAGTTCCCTCACACAGCCGTCCTTTTTGGTGAGGAGAACACACTTTATGGACTCTGTTCGTTTTGAGCCCCTGTGCACATTTAAGGGCTCGAGAGGAACCTGGAAGTTCCCCTTCCAACACCAAAGGGGACCTGACTTCCCTGAAGCAACACCAGCGATTTCCTGATGTTCTCGTCTCAACTCGAGAAGCACCCACAGCTTCCCGCCGCAACTCGAGATACACCCAAAAATTATCCCCTCCATGCGAGATTAGGAAATTTTGCCATGCAGAATCTCAAGTGAAATACCACATTCCCTCTTGAAAGGCAAAAAGGTACTTGATACCCTTTATTCGACTCAGAAAGTTCCCTCACACAGCCGTCCCCTTTGGAGAGAACACACTTATTGGACTCAACCCGAGATGAGCCCCTGTGAACATTTAAGGGCTCCAGAGGAACCCGGAAGTTCCCGTTTCAATAGCAAAGGGGACCTGACTTCCCTGAAGCAACCCCAGCGAGTTCCTGAGGTCCCCGTCGCAACTCGAAAAGCACACCTAGCTTCCCGCCGCAACTCGAGAAACACCCCAAAATTATCCCCTCAATGCGAGATGAGGACATTTTGCGATGCAGCATCTCAAGAGAAATACCACATTCCCTCTTGAAAGGCAAAAACGTACTTGACACCCTTTATTCTACTCAGAAAGTTCCCTCACACACCCGTCCCCTTTGGAGAGGGGAACACTTTACGGACTCAGTTCGAGATGGGATCCTGTTCACATTTAAGGGCTCGAGAGGAAACCGGAAGTTCCCCTTCCAACACCAAAGGGGAAATGACTTCCCTGAAGCAACCCCAGCGAGTTCCTGAGGTCCCCGTCGCAACTCGAGAAGCAACCACAGAATCCCGCCACAACTCAAGAAACACGCCAAAATTATCCCCTCAATGCGAGATGAGGAAATTTTGCGATGCAGAATCTCAAGAGAAATACCACCATCCCTCTTGAAAGGCAAAAAGTTACTTGACACCCTTTATTCGACTCAGAAAGTTCCCTCAAACAGCCGTACCCATTTAGAGGAGAACACATTTTATGGACTAAATTCGAGATGAGCCCCTGTGCACATTTAAGGGCTCGAGAGGAACCCGGAAGTTCCCCTTCCAACACCATAGGGGACCTGAATTCCCTGACGCAACCCCAGCGAGTTCCTGAGGTCCACGTTGCAACTCGAGAAGCACCACCAGCTTCGCGCCGCAACTGGAGAAACACCCGAAAATTATTCCCTCAATGCGAGATGAGGAAATTTTGCGATGCAGCATCTCAAGAGAAATACCACATTCCCTCTTGAAAGGATAAAGGGACTTGAAACCCTTCATTCGACTCAGAAAGTTCCCTCACACAGCCGTCCCCTTTTAGAGGAGAACACACGTTATGGACTCAATCCTAGATGAGCCACTTTGCACATTTAAGGGCTCCCGAGGAACGCGGAATTTCCCCTACCAGCACCAAAGGGGACCTGACTTCCCTGAAGAAACCCCACCGAGTTCTTGAGGTCCCCGTCGCAACTCGAGAATCACCCCCAGCTTCCTTCCGCAACTCCAGAAACACCTCAAAATTATCCCCTCAATACGAGATGAGGAAATTTTACGATGCAGCATCTCAAGAGAAATACCACCATCCCTCTTGAAAGGCAAAAAGTTACTTGACACCCTTTATTCGACTCAGTAAGTTCCGTCACACAGCCGTCCCCTTTTAGAGGAGAACACACTTTATGAACTCATAAGGAGATGAGCCCCTGTGCATATTTAAGGGCTCGAGAGCAACCCGGAAGTTCCCCTTCTAACACCAAAGGGGACCTGACTTCCCTGAAGCTACCCCAGCGAGTTCCTGAGGTCCAGGTCGCAACTCGAGAACCACCCTCAGCTTCACGCCGCAACTCGAGAAACACCCCAAAATTATCCCCTCAATGCGAGATGAGGAAATCTTGCGATGCAGCATCTCAAGAAATATACCACATTCCTTCTTGTAAGGCAAAAAGGTACTTGACACCCTTTATTCGACTCAGAATGTTCCCTCACACAGCCGTACCCTTTGGAGAGGAGAACACACTTTATGGACTCAATAAGAGATGAGCCCCTGTGCACATTTAAGGGCTCAAGAGGAAACCGGAAGTTCCCCTTCCAACAACAAAGGGGACCTGACTTCCCTGAAGCAACCCAAGTGATTTCCTGAGGTCCCCGTCGCAACTCGAGAAGCACCCCAAGCTTCACGCCGCAACTAGAGAAACACACCAAAATTATCCCCTCAATGCGAGATGAGGAAAATTTGAGATGCAGCATCTCAATAGAAATACCACTTTCCCTCTTGAAAGGCAAAAAGGTACTTGACACCCTTTATTCGACTCAGTAACTTCCCTCACACAGCCGTCCCCATTTAGAGGAGAACACACTTTATGGACTAAACTCGAGATGAGCACCTGTGCATATTTAAGGGCTACCTAGTAACCCGGAAGTTCCCCTTCCAACACCAAAGGGGACCTGACTTCCTGAAGCATCCCCAGCGAGTTCGTGAGGTCCCCGTCGCAACTCGAGAACCACCCCCAGCTTCCTGCCGCAACTCGAGAAACACCTCAAAATTATCCCCTCAATACGAGATGAGGAAATTTTGCGATGCACCATCTCAAGAGAAATATCACATTCCCTCTTGAAAGGCAAAAAGGTAATTGACACCCTTTATTCGACACAGAAAGTTCCCTCACACAGCTGTTCCCTTTTAGAGGAGAACACACTTTATGAACTCATGACGAGATGAGCCCCTGTGCACATTTAAGGGCTCGAGAGGAACGCGGAAGTTCCCCTTCCAACACCAAAGGGGACCTCACTTTCCTGAAGCAACCCCAGCGAGTTACTGAGGTCCCCGTCCAACTGTTGAAGCACCCCCAGCTTCAAGCCGAAACTCGAGAAACACGCCACAATTATTCCCTCAATGCGAGATGAGGAAATTTTGCGATGCAGCATCTCAAGAGAAATACCACATTCCCTTTTTAAAGGAAAAAGGTACTTGACAGCTTTTATTCGACTCTGAAAGTTCCCTCACACAGCCGTCCCCTTTGGAGAGGTCTCAATTTGTGGACTCAAGTCGAGATGAGCCCCTGTGCACACTTAAGGGCTCGAGAGGAACCCGTAAGTTCCCCTTCCAACACCATAGGGGACCTAACTTCCCTGAAGCAACCCCAGCGAGTTCCTGAGGTACCCGTCGCAACTCTAAAAGCACCCCCAGCTTCCCGCCGCTACACGAGAAACACCCAAAAATTATTCCTTCAATGCGAGATGAGGAAATTTTGCGATGCAACATCTCAAGAGAAATACCACATTCCCTCTTGAAAGGCAAAAATGTACTTGACACCCTTTATTCGACTCAGAAAGTTCCCTCACACAGCCTTCGAATTTGGAGAGAACACACTTTATGGACTCAATTCGAGATGAGCCCCTGTGCACATTTAAGGGCTCGAGAGGAACCCGGACGATCCCCTTCCAACTCCAAAGGGGACCTGACTTCCCTGAAGCAACCGCAGCGAGTTCCTGAGGTCTGCGTTGCAACTCGAGAAGCACCCCAAGCTTCCCGCCGCAACTCGAGAAACACCCCAAAATTATCCCCTCAATGCGAGATGAGGCAATTTTGAGATGCAGCATCTCAAGAGAAATACCACATTCCCTCTTGAAAGGCAAAAAGGTAATTGACAGCCTTTATTAGACTCAGAAAGTTCCCTCACACAGCCGTCCCATTTGGAGAGAACTCACTTTATTGACTCAAGTCGAAATGAGCCCCTGTGCACATTTAAGGGCTCCAGAGGAACCCGGAAGTTCCCCTTCCAACACCATAGGGGAGCTGACTTCCCTGAAGCAACCCCAGCGAGTTCCTGAGGTAACTGTCGAAAGTCGGGAAGCAACCCCATCTTCACGCCTCAACTTGAGAAACACCCCTAAATTATCCCCTCAATGCGAGATGAGGAAATCTTGCGATGCAGCATCTCAACAGAAATATCACATTTCCTCGTGAAAGAAAAAGGGACTTGACACCCTTTATTCGACTCAGTAACTTCCCTCACACAGCCGTCCCCTTTTAGAGGAGAACACACTTTATGGACTCAATTCGAGATGAGCCCCTGTGCACATTTAAAGGCTCCCGAGGAAACCGGAATTTCCCCTTCCAACACCATAGGGGACCTGACATCCCTGAAGCAACCCCAGGGAGTCCTTGAGGTCCCCGTCGCAACTCGAGAAGCACCCCCAGCTTCCCGCCGCAACTCTAGAAACACACCAAAATTATCCCCTCAATGCAAGATGAGGAAATATTGCGATGCAGCATCTCAAGAGAAATACCACATTACCTCTTGAAAGGCAAAATGGTACTTGACACCCATTATTCAACTCAGAAAGTTCCCTCTCACAGCCTTCACCTTTGGAGAGAACACACTTTATGGACTCAATTCGATATGAGCCCCTGTGCACATTTAAAGGCTTGGGGGAAACCCGGAAGTTCCCCTTCCAACACCAAAGGGGACCTGATTTCCCTGAAGCAACCGCAGCAAGTTCCTGAGGTCTCCGTCGCAACTCCAGAAGCACCACAAGCTTCCCGGCGCAACTCGAGAAACACCCCAAAATTATCCCCTCAATGCGAGATGAGGAAATTTTGCGATGCAGCATCTCAAGTGAAATACCACATACACTCTTGAAAGGCAAAAAGGTACTTGACACCCTTTATTCGACTCAGAAAGATCCCTCACTCAACCGTCCCCTTTTAGAGCAGAACACACTTTATGGGCTCAATTCGAGATGAGACCCTGTGCACGTTTAAGGGCTCGATAGGAACCCGGAGGTTCCCCTTCCAACACCAAAAGGGACCTGACTTCCCTGAAGCAACCCCAGCGAGTTTTTGTGGTCCCCGTCGCAACTCTTGAAGCACCCCCAGTTTCCTGCCGCAACTCCAGAAACACCCCAAAATTAGACCCTCAATGCGAGATGAGGAAATTTTGTGATGCACATCTCAAGAGAAATACCACATTCCCTTGTGAAAGGCAAAAAGGTACTTGACACCCTTTATTCGACTCAGAAGGTTCCCTCACACTGCCGTACCCTTTTAGAGGAGAACACACTTTATGGACTCAATTCGAGATGAGCCCCTGTGCATATTTAAGGGCTCGAGAGGAACACGGAAGTTCCCCTTCCAACACCAAAGGGGACCTGACTTCCCTGAAGCAACCCCAGCGAGTTCCTGAGGTCCCCGTCGCAACTCGAGAAGCACCCCCAGCTTCACGCCGCAACTCGAAAAACACCCCAAATTATCCCCTCAATGCGAGATGAGGAAATTTTGCGATGCAGCATCTCAAGAGAAATACCACATTCCCTCTTGAAAGGCAAAAAGGTACTTGACAGGCTTTATTCGACTCAGAAAGTTCCCTCACACAGCCATACACTTTGGAGCGGAGAACACACTATGGACTCAATTCGAGATGAGCCGCGGTGTACATTCAACAGCTCGAGAGGAACCCGGAAGTTCCCCATCCAACACCAAAGGGGACCTGACTTCACTGAAGCAACCCCAGCGAGTTCCTGAGGTCCCCGTCGCAACTCTCGAGCACCCCCAGCTTCCCGCCCCACCTCGAGAAACACCCCAAAATTATCCCCTCAATGCGAGATGAGGAAATTGTGCGATGCAGCATCACAAGAGAAATATCACATTCCCTCTTGAAAGGCAAAAAGTACTTGACAGCCTTTATTCGACTCAGAAAGTTCCCTCACACAGCACTCCCCATTTAGAGGAGAACACACTTTATGGACTCAATTCGAGATGAGCCCCTGTGCACATTTAAGGGCTCGAGAGGAACCCGGAAGTTCCCCTTCCAACACCAAAGGGGACCTGACTTCCCTGATTCAACCCCAGCGAGTTCCTGAGGTCCCCGTCGCAACTCTAGAAGCACCCCCAGCATCCCGCCGCAACTCGAGAAAAACACCAAAATTTTTCCCTCAATGCGAGATGAGGAAATTTGGCGATGCAGCATCTCAAGAGAAATACCACATTCCCTATTGAAAGGCAAAAAGGTACTTGAAACCCTTTATTTGACTCAGAAAGTTCCCTCAAACAGCCGTCCCCTTTTAGAGGAGAACACACTTTATAGGCTCAATTCGAGATGAGCCCCTGTGCACGTATACCAGCTGGAGAGGAACCCGGAAGTTCCCCTTCCAACACCAAAGGGGACCTGACTTCCCTTAAACAAACCCAGCAAGTTCCTGTGGTCCCCGTAGCAACTCTTGAAGCACCCCCAGCTTCCTGCTGCAACCCCAGAAACACCCCAAAATTATCCCCTCAATGCGAGATGAGGAAATTTTGTGATGCAGCATCTCAAGAGAAATACCACATTCCCCGTGAAAGGCAAAATGTACTTGACACCCTTTATTCGACTCAGAAAGTTCGCTCACACTGCCGTACATTTTTAGAGGAGAACACACTTTATGGACTCAATTCGAGATGAGCCCCTGTGCACATTTAAGGGCTCGAGAGGAACCCGGAAGTTCCCCTTCCAACACCAAAGGGTCCTGACTTCCCTGAAGCAACCCCAACGAGTTCCTGAGGTCCCCGTCGCAACTCGAGAAGCACCCCCAGCTTCCCGCCGCAACTCGAAATACACCCCAAATTATCCTCTCAATGCGAGATGAGGAAATTTTGCGATGCAGCATCTCAAGAGAAATACCACATTCCCTCTTGAAAGGCAAAAACCTACTTGAGACCCTTTATTTGACTCAGAAAGTTCCCTCACACAGCTGTCCCCTTTTAGAGGAGAACACACTTTATGGGCTCAATTCGAGATGAGACCCTGTGCACGTAAGGGCTCCAGAGGACCCCGGAATTTCCCCTTCCAACACCTAAGGCGACCTGAATTCCCTGAAGCAACCCCAGCGAGTTCCTGAGGTCCCCTTCGCAACTCGAGAAGCACCCCCTGCTTCCCTACGCAACCCGAGAAACACCGAAAATTATCCCCTCAATGAGAGATGAGGAAATTTTGCGGTGCAGCATCTCAAGAGAAATACCACATTCCCTCTGGAAAGGCAAAAAGGTACTTGACAGCCTTTATTCGACTCAGAAAGTTCCCTCACACAGCCGTCCCCTTTGGAAGAGAGAACACACTTTACGGACTCAATTCGAGAGGAGCCCCTGTGCCCATTGAAGGGCTCAAGAAGGAACCGGAAGTTCCCCTTTCAACACCAAAGGGGACCTGACTTCCCTGAAGCAACCCCAGCGAGTTCCTGAGGTCCCCGTCACAACTCGAGAAGCACCCCAAGCTTCCCGCCACAACTCGAGAAACACACCAAAATTCTCCCCTCCATGCGAGATGAGGAAATTTGTCGATGCAGCATGTCAAGAGAAATACCACATTCCCTCTTGAAAGGCAAAAAGGTTCTTGACACCCTTTATTCGACTCAGAAAGTTCACACACACAGCCGTCCCCTTTGGAAGGGAGAACACACTTTACGGACTCAATTCGAGAGGAGCCCCTGTGCACATTGAAGGGCTCGAGAGGAAACCGGAAGTTCCCCTTTCAACACCAAAGGGTTCCTGACTTCCCTGAAGCAACCCCAGCGAGTTCCTGAGGTCCCCGTCACAATTCGAGAAGCACCCCAAACTTCCCGCCGCAACTCGAGAAACACCCCAAAATTCTCCCCTCCATGCGAGATGAGGAAATTTGGCGATACAGCATCTCAAGAGAAATACCACTTTCCCTCTGAAAAGGCAAAAAGATACTTGACAGCCTTTTTTCGACTCAGAAAGTTCCCTCACACAGCCGTCCCCTTTGGAGAGGAGAACACACTTTACGCAATCAATTGGAGAGGAGCCCCTGTGCACATTGAAGGGCTCGAGATGAAACAGGAAGTTCCCCTTCCAACACCAAAGGGGACCTGACTTCCCTGGAGCAACCCCAGCGAGTTCCTGAGGTCTCCGTCGCAACTCGAGAAGCACCCCCAGGTTCCCGCCTCAACCCGAGAAACACCCCAAAATTATCCCCTCCATTCGAGATGAGGAAATTTTGCGATGCAGTATCTCAAGAGAAATACCACATTCCCTCTGGAAAGGCAAAAAGGTACTTGACACCCTTTGTTCGACTCAGAAAGTTCCCTCACACAGCCGTCGCCTTTGGAGAGGAGAACACACTTTACGGACTCAATTCGAGAGGAGCCCCTGTGCACATTGAAGGGCTCGAGAGGAAACGGGAAGTATCCCTTCCAACACCAAAGGGGACCTGACTTCCCTGAAGCAACACCAACGAGTTCCTGAGGTCCCCGTCCAAACTCGAGAAGCACCCCCAGCATCCCGCCGCAACTCGTGAAACACCCCAAAATTATCCCCTCAATGCGAGATGAGGAAAATTGGTGATGCAGCATCTCACGAGAAATACCACATTCCCTCTGGAAAGGCAAAAAGGTACTTGACACCCTTTATTCGACTCAGAAAGTTCCCTCACACTGCCGTCCTCTATGGAGAGGAGAACACACTTTACGGACTCAATTCGAGAGGAGCCCCTGTGCACATCGAAGGGCTCGAGAGGAAACCGGAAGTTACCCTTCCAACACCAAAGGGGACCTGACTTCCCTAAAGCAACCGCAGCGAGTTCCTGAGGTCCCCGTCGCAACTCGAGAAGCACACCCAGCTTCCCGCCGCAACTCGAGAAACACCCCAAAATTATCCCCTCCATGCGAGATGAGGAAATTTGGCGATGCAGCATCTCACGAGAAATACCACATTCCCTCTGGAAAGGCAAAAACGTACTTGACACCCTTTTTCGACATAGAAAGTTCCCTCACACAGCCGTCCCATTTGGAGAGGAGAACACACTTTACGGACTCAATTCGTGAGGAGCCCCTGTGCACATTGAAGGGTTCGAGAGGAAACCGGAAGTTCCCCTTCGAACACCAAAGGGGATCTGACTTCCCTGAAGCAACCCCAGCGATTCCCTGAGGTCCCCGTCGCAACTCGAGAACCACCCCCAGCTTCGCGCCGCAACTCGAGAAACAACCGAAAATTATCCCCTCCATGCGAGATGAGGAAATTTTGCGATGCAGCATCTCAAGAGAAATACCACATTCCCTCTGGAAAGGCAAAAAGATACTTGACACCCTTAATTCGACTCAGAAAGTTCCCTCACACAGCCGTCCCCTTTGGAGAGGAGAACACACTTTACGGACTCAATTCGAGAGGAGCCCCTGTGCCCATTGAAGGGCTCAAGAAGGAACCGGAAGTTCCCCTTTCAACACCAAAGGGGACCTGACTTCCCTGAAGCAACCCCAGCGAGTTCCTGAGGTCCCTGTCACAACTCGAGAAGCACCCAAGCTTCCCGCCACAACTCGAGAAACACACCAAAATTCTCCCCTCCATGCGAGATGAGGAAATTTGGCGATGCAGCATGTCAAGAGAAATACCACATTCCCTCTTGAAAGGCAAAAAGGTTCTTGACACCCTTTATTCGACTCAGAAAGTTCACACACACAGCCGTCCCCTTTGGAAGGGAGAACACACTTTACGGACTCAATTCGAGAGGAGCCCCTGTGCACATTGAAGGGCTCGAGAGGAAACCGGAAGTTCCCCTTTCAACACCAAAGGGTTCCTGACTTCCCTGAAGCAACCCCAGCGAGTTCCTGAGGTCCCCGTCACAATTCGAGAAGCACCCCAAACTTCCCGCCGCAACTCGAGAAACACCCCAAAATTCTCCCCTCCATGCGAGATGAGGAAATTTGGCGATACAGCATCTCAAGAGAAATACCACTTTCCCTCTGAAAAGGCAAAAAGATACTTGACAGCCTTTTTTCGACTCAGAAAGTTCCCTCACACAGCCGTCCCCTTTGGAGAGGAGAACACACTTTACGCAATCAATTGGAGAGGAGCCCCTGTGCACATTGAAGGGCTCGAGATGAAACAGGAAGTTCCCCTTCCAACACCAAAGGGGACCTGACTTCCCTGGAGCAACCCCAGCGAGTTCCTGAGGTCTCCGTCGCAACTCGAGAAGCACCCCCAGGTTCCCGCCTCAACCCGAGAAACACCCCAAAATTATCCCCTCCATTCGAGATGAGGAAATTTTGCGATGCAGTATCTCAAGAGAAATACCACATTCCCTCTGGAAAGGCAAAAAGGTACTTGACACCCTTTGTTCGACTCAGAAAGTTCCCTCACACAGCCGTCGCCTTTGGAGAGGAGAACACACTTTACGGACTCAATTCGAGAGGAGCCCCTGTGCCCATTGAAGGGCTCGAGAGGAAACGGGAAGTATCCCTTCCAACACCAAAGGGGACCTGACTTCCCTGAAGCAACACCAACGAGTTCCTGAGATCCCCGTCCAAACTCGAGAAGCACCCCCAGCATCCCGCCGCAACTCGTGAAACACCCCAAAATTATCCCCTCAATGCGAGATGAGGAAAATTGGTGATGCAGCATCTCACGAGAAATACCACATTCCCTCTGGAAAGGCAAAAAGGTACTTGACACCCTTTATTCGACTCAGAAAGTTCCCTCACACTGCCGTCCTCTATGGAGAGGAGAACACACTTTACGGACTCAATTCGAGAGGAGCCCCTGTGCACATCGAAGGGCTCGAGAGGAAACCGGAAGTTACCCTTCCAACACCAAAGGGGACCTGACTTCCCTAAAGCAACCGCAGCGAGTTCCTGAGGTCCGCGTCGCAACTCGAGAAGCACACCCAGCTTCCCGCCGCAACTCGAGAAACACCCCAAAATTATCCCCTCCATGCGAGATGAGGAAATTTGGCGATGCAGCATCTCACGAGAAATACCACATTCCCTCTGGAAAGGCAAAAACGTACTTGACACCCTTTTTCGACATAGAAAGTTCCCTCACACAGCCGTCCCATTTGGAGAGGAGAACACACTTTACGGACTCAATTCGTGAGGAGCCCCTGTGCACATTGAAGGGCTCGAGAGGAAACCGGAAGTTCCCCTTCGAACACCAAAGGGGATCTGACTTCCCTGAAGCAACCCCAGCGATTCCCTGAGGTCCCCGTCGCAACTCGAGAACCACCCCCAGCTTCGCGCCGCAACTCGAGAAACAACCGAAAATTATCCCCTCCATGCGAGATGAGGAAATTTTGCGATGCAGCATCTCAAGAGAAATACCACATTCCCTCTGGAAAGGCAAAAAGGTACTTGACACCCTTTATTCGACTCAGAAAGTTCCCTCACACAGCCGTGCCCTTTGGAGAGGAGAACACACTTTATGGACTCAATTCGTGAGGAGCCCCTGTGCACATTGAAGGGCTCGAGAGGAAAACGGAAGTTCCCCTTCCAACACCAAAGGGGACCTGACTTCCCTGAAGCAACCCCAGCGAGTTCCTGAGGTCCCCGTCGCAACTAGAGTAGCAGCCCCAGCTTCCCGCCGCAACTCAAGAAACACCCCAAATTTATCCCCTCCATGCGAAATGAGGAAATTTCGCGATGCAGCATCTCAAGAGAAATACCACATTCCCTCTGGAAAGGCAAAAAGGTACTTGACACCCTTTATTCGACTAAGTAAGTTCCCTCACACAGCCCTCCCTTTTGGAGAGGAGAACACACTTTACGGACTCAATTCGAGAGGAGCCACTGTGCACATTGAAGGGCTGGAGAGGAAACCGGAAGTTCCCCTTCCAACAAAAAAGGGGACCTGACTTCCCTGAAGCAACCCCAGCTAGTTCCTGAGGTCCCCGTCGCAACTAGTGTAGCACCCCCAGCTTCCCGCCGCAACTCAAGAAACACCCCAAATTTATCCCCTCCATGCGAAATGAGGAAATTTCGCGATGCAGCATCTCAAGAGAAATAGCACATTCCCTCTGGAAAGGCAAAAAGGTACTTGACACCCTTTATTCGACTCAGAAATTTCCCTCACACAGCCGTCCCCTTTGGAGAGGAGAACACACTTTACGGACTCAATTCGAGAAGAGCTCCTGTGCGCATTTAAGTGCTCGAGTGGAATCAGGAATTTCCCCTTCCAACACCAAATCGACCTTACTTCCCTGAAGCAACACCAGCGAGTTTCTGAGGTCCCCGTCGCAACTCGGAAGCACCGCCAGCTTTCCGACGCAACTGGAGACACACCACAAAATTATCCCCTCCATGCGAGATGAGGAAATTTGCCGATTCAGCATCTCAAGAGAAATACCACATTCCCTCTTGAAAGGCAAAAAGGTACTTGACACCCTTTATTCGACTCATAAAGTTCCCTCAAACAGCCGTCCCCTTTGAAGAGGAGAACACACATTACGGACTCAATTCGAGAGGAGCCCCTGTGCACATTGAAGGGCTCGAGAGGAAACCGGAAGTTCCCCTTCCAACACCAAAGGGGACCTGACTTCCTTGAAGCAACCCCAGCGAGTTCCTGAGGTCCCCGTCGCAACTAGAGTAGCACCCCCAGCTTCCCGCCGCAACTCAAGAAACACCCCAAAATTCTCCCCTCCATGCGAGATGAGGAAATTTCGCGATGCAGCACATAAAGAGAAATACCACATTCCCTCTGGAAAGGCAAAAAGGTACTTGACACCCTTTATTCGACTAAGTAAGTTCCCTCACACAGCCCTCCCATTTGGAGAGGAGAACACACTTTACGGACTCAATTCGAGAGGAGCCACTGTGCACATTGAAGGGCTCGAGAGGAAACCGGAAGTTCCCCTTCCAACACCAAAGGGGACCAGACTTCCCTGAAGCATCCCCAGCGAGTAACTAAGGTCCCTGTCGCAACTCGAGAAGCACCCCCAGCTTCCCGCTGCAACTTGAGAAACACCCCAAAATTACCCCTCCATGCGAGATGAGGAAATTTGGCGATGCAGCATCTCAAGAGAAATACCACATTCCCTCTGGAAAAGCAAAAAGTTACTTGACACCCTTTATTCGACTCAGAAAGTTCCCTCACACAGCCGTCCCCTTTAGAGAGGAGAACACACTTTACGGATTCAATTCGAGAAGAGCCCCTGTGCACGTGGAAGGGCTCGAGAGGAAACCGGAAGTTCCCCTTCCAACAACAAAGGTTGACCTGACTTCCCTGAAGCAACCCCAGCGAGTTCCTGAGGTCCCTATCAGAACTCGAGAAGCACCCGCAGCTTACCGCCGCAACTCGAGAAACATAGCAAAATTATCCCCTCAATGCGAGTTGAGGAAATTTGGCGATGCAGCATCTCAAGAGAAATACCACATTCCCTCTGGATAGGCAAAAAGTTACTTGACACCCTTTATTCGACTCAGAAATTTCCCTCACACAGCCGTCCACTTTGGAGAGGAGAACACACTTTACGGACTCAATTCGAGAAGAGCTCCTGTGCGCATTTAAGTGCTCGAGTGGAAACCGGAATTTCCCCTTCCAACACCAAATCGACCTTACTTCCCTGAAGCAACACCAGCGAGTTTCTGAGGTCCCCGTCGCAACTCGGAAGCACCCCCAGCTTTCCGACGCAACTGCAGACACACCACAAAATTATCCCCTCCATGCGAGATGAGGAAATTTGGCGATTCAGCATCTCAAGAGAAATACCACATTCCCTCTTGAAAGGCAAAAAGGTACTTGACACCCTTTATTCGACTCATAAAGTTCCCTCAAACAGCCGTCCCCTTTGAAGAGGAGAACACACATTACGGACTCAATTCGAGAGGAGCCCCTGTGCACATTGAAGGGCTCGAGAGGAAACTGGAAGTTCCCATTCCAACACCAAAGGGGACCTGACCTCCCTGAAGCAACACCAGCGAGTTCCTGAGGTCCCCGTCCAAACTCGAGAAGCACCCCCAGCATCCCGCCGCAACTCGTGAGACACCCCAAAATTATCCCCTCCATGCGAGATGAGGAAATTTGGCGATGCAGCATCTCAAGAGAAATACCACATTCCCTCTTGAAAGGCAAAAATGTACTTGACACCCTTTATTCGTCTCAGAAAGTTCCCTCAAACAGTCGTCCCCTTTGGAGAGGAGAACACACTTTACGGACTCAATTCGCGAGGAGCCCCTGTGCACATTGCAGGGCTCGAGAAGAACCCGGAAGTTCCCCTTCCAACAGCAAAGGGGACCTGACTTCCCTGAAGCAACCCCAGCGAGTTCCTGAGGTCCCCGTCGCAACTCGAGAAGCACCCCCAGCTTCCCACCGCAACTCGAGAAACACCCCAAAATTACCCCTCCATGCGAGATGAGGAAATTTTGCCATGTAGCATCTCGAAAGAAATACCACATTCCCTCCTGAAAGGCAAAAAGGTACTTGACACCCTTTATTCGACTCAGAAAGTTCCCTCACACAGCCGTTTCCTTTGGAGAGGAGAACACACTTAACGGACTCAATTCGAGAGGAGCCCCTGTGCACATTGAAGGGATCGAGAGGAAACCGGAAATTCCCCTTCCAACACCAAAGGGGACCTGACTTAACTGAAGCAACCCCAGCCAGATCCTGGGTCCCCGTCACAACTCGAGAAGCACCCCAAGCTTCCCGCCGCAACTCGAGAAACACCTCAAAATTATACCCTCCATGCGAGTTGAGGAAATTTGGCGATGCACCATCTCAAGAGAAATACCACATTCCCTCTTGAAAGGCAAAAAGGTACTTGACACCCTTTATTCGACTCAGAAAGTTCCCTCACACAGCCGTCCCCTTTGGAAAGAAGAACACACTTTACGTACTCAATTCGAGGGGAGACCTTGTGCACATTGAAGGGCTCGAGAGGAACCTGGAAGTTCCCCTTCCAACACCAAAGGGGACCTGACTTCCCTGAAGCAACCTCAGGGAGTTCTTGAGGTCCCCGTCGCAACTCGAGAAGCACCCCTATCTTCCCGCCGCAACTCGAGAAACACCCCAAAATTATCCCATCCATGCGAGATGAGGAAATTTGGAGATGCTGCATCTCACGAGAAATACCACATTCCCTCTGGAAAGGCAAAAAGGTACTTGACACCCTTTATTCGACTCAGAAAGTTCCCTCACACAGCCGTCATTTTTGGAGACGAGAACACACTTTACGAACTCAACTCGAGAGGAGCCCCTGTGCACATTGAAGGGCTCGAGAGGAACCCGGAAGTTCCCCTTCCAACAGCAAAGGGGACCTGACTTCCCTGAAGCAACCCCAGCGAGTTCATGAGGTCCCCGTCGCAACTCGAGAAGCACCCCCAGCTTCCCGCCGCAACTCGTGAAACACCCCAAAATTATCCCCTCCATGTGAGATGAGGAAATTTGGCGATTCAGCATCTCAAGAGAAATACCACATTCCCTCTTGAAAGGCAAAAAGGTACTTGACACCCTTTATTCGACTCATAAAGTTCCCTCAAACAGCCGTCCCCTTTGAAGAGGAGAACACACATTACGGACTCAATTCGAGAGGAGCCCCTGTGCACATTGAAGGGCTCGAGAGGAAACTGGAAGTTCCCATTCCAACACCAAAGGGGACCTGACTTCCCTGAAGCAACAACAGCGAGTTCCTGAGGTCCCCGTCCAAACTCGAGAAGCACCCCCAGCATCCCGCCGCAACTCGTGAAACACCCCAAAATTATCCCCTCCATGCGAGATGAGGAAATTTGGCGATGCAGCATCTCAAGAGAAATATCACATTCCCTCTGGAAAGGCAAAAAGGTACTTGACACCCTTAATTCGACTCAGAAAGTTCCCTCACACAGCCGTCCCCTTTGGAGAGGAGAACACACTTTACCGACTCAATTCGAGAGGAGCCCCTGTGCACATTGAAGGGCTCGAGAGGAAACCGGAAGTTCCCCTTCCAACACCAAAGGGGACCTGACTTCACTGAAGCAACCCCAGCGAGTTCCTGAGGTCCCCGTCGCAACTAGAGTAGCACCCCCAGCTTCCCACCGCAACTCAAGAAACACCCCAAAATTCTCCCCTCCATGCGAGATGAGGAAATTTCGCGATGCAGCACATAAAGAGAAATACCACATTCCCTCTGGAAAGGCAAAAAGGTACTTGACACCCTTTATTCGACTAAGTACGTTCCCTCACACAGCCCTCCCATTTGGAGAGGAGAACACACTTTACGGACTCAATTCGAGAGGAGCCACTGTGCACATTGAAGGGCTCGAGAGGAAACCGGAAGTTCCCCTTCCAACACCAAAGGGGACCAGACTTCCCTGAAGCATCCCCAGCGAGTAACTGAGGTCCCTGTCGCAACTCGAGAAGCACCCTCAGCTTCCCGCTGCAACTTGAGAAACACCCCAAAATTACCCCTCCATGCGAGATGAGGAAATTTGGCGATGCAGCATCTCAAGAGAAATACCACATTCCCTCTGGAAAAGCAAAAAGGTACTTGACACCCTTTATTCGACTCAGAAAGTTCCCTCACACAGCCGTCCCCTTTGGAGAGGAGAACACACTTTACGGATTCAATTCGAGAAGAGCCCCTGTGCACGTGGAAGGGCTCGAGAGGAAACCGGAAGTTCCCCTTCCAACAACAAAGGTTGACCTGATTCCCTGAAGCAACCCCAGCGTGTTCCTGAGGTCCCTATCGGAACTCGAGAAGCACCCGCAGCTTACCGCCGCAACTCGAGAAACATAGCAAAATTAACCCCTCAATGCGAGTTGAGGAAATTTGGCGATGCAGCATCTCAAGAGAAATACCACATTCCCTCTGGATAGGCAAAAAGTTACTTGACACCCTTTATTCGACTCAGAAATTTCCCTCACACAGCCGTCCCCTTTGGAGAGGAGAACACACTTTACGGACTCAATTCGAGAAGAGCTCCTGTGCGCATTTAAGTGCTCGAGTGGAAACCGGAATTTCCCCTTCCAACACCAAATCGACCTTACTTCCCTGAAGCAACACCAGCGAGTTTCTGAGGTCCCCGTCGCAACTCGGAAGCACCCCCAGCTTTCCGACGCAACTGCAGACACACCACAAAATTATCCCCTCCATGCGAGATGAGGAAATTTGGCGATTCAGCATCTCAAGAGAAATACCACATTCCCTCTTGAAAGGCAAAAAGGTACTTGACACCCTTTATTCGACTCATAAAGTTCCCTCAAACAGCCGTTCCCTTTGAAGAGGAGAACACACATTACGGACTCAATTCGAGAGGAGCCCCTGTGCACATTGAAGGGCTCGAGAGGAAACTGGAAGTTCCCATTCCAACACCAAAGGGGACCTGACTTCCCTGAAGCAACACCTGCGAGTTCCTGAGGTCCCCGTCCAAACTCGAAAGCACCCCCAGCATCCCGCCGCAACTCGTGAGACACCACAAAATTATCCCCTCCATGCGAGATGAGGAAATTTGGCGATGCAGCATCTCAAGAGAAATACCACATTCCCTCTTGAAAGGCAAAAATGTACTTGACACCCTTTATTCGTCTCAGAAAGTTCCCTCAAAGAGTCGTCCCCTTTGGAGAGGAGAACACACTTTACGGACTCAATTCGCGAGGAGCCCCTGTGCACATTGCAGGGCTCGAGAAGAACCCGGAAGTTCCCCTTCCAACACCAAAGGGGACCTGACTTCCCTGAAGCAACCCCAGCGAGTTCCTGAGGTCCCCGTCGCAACTCGAGAAGCACCCCCAGCTTCCCACCGCAACTCGAGAAACACCCCAAAATTACCCCTCCATGCGAGATGAGGAAATTTTGCCATGTAGCATCTCGAAAGAAATACCACATTCCCTCCTGAAAGGCAAAAAGGTACTTGACACCCTTTATTCGACTCAGAAAGTTCCCTCACACAGCCGTTTCCTTTGGAGAGGAGAACACACTTTACGGACTCCATTCGAGAGGATCCCCTGTGCACATTGAAGGGCTCGAGAGGAAACCGGAAATTCCCCTTCCAACACCAAAGGGGACCTGACTTAACTGAAGCAACCCCAGCCAGAACCTGGGTCCCCGTCACAACTCGAGAAGCACCCCAAGCTTCCCGCCGCAACTCGAGAAACACCTCAAAATTATACCCTCCATGCGAGTTGAGGAAATTTGGCGATGCACCATCTCAAGAGAAATACCACATTCCCTCTTGAAAGGCAAAAAGGTACTTGACACCCTTTATTCGACTCAGAAAGTTCCCTCACACAGCCGTCCCCTTTGGAAAGAAGAACACACTTTACGGACTCAATTCGAGGGGAGACCCTGTGCACATTGAAGGGCTCGAGAGGAACCCGGAAGTTCCCCTTCCAACACCAAAGGGGACCTGACTTCCCTGAAGCAACCTCAGCGAGTTCCTGAGGTCCCCGTCGCAACTCGAGAAGCACCCCCAGCTTCTCGCCGCAACTCGAGAAACACCCCAAAATTATCCCCTCCATGCGAGATGAGGAAATTTGTCGATGCTGCATCTCACGAGAAATACCACATTCCCTCTGGAAAGGCAAAAAGGTACTTGACACCCTTTATTCGACTCAGAAAGTTCCCTCACACAGCCGTCATTTTTGGAGACGAGAACACACTTTACGGACTCAACTCGAGAGGAGCCCCTGTGCACATTGAAGGGCTCGAGAGTAACCCGGAAGTTCCCCTTCCAACAGCAAAGGGGACCTGACTTCCCTGAAGCAACCCCAGCGAGTTCATGAGGTCCCCGTCTCAACTCGAGAAGCACCCCCAGCTTCCCGCCGCAACTCGTGAAACACCCCAAAATTATCCCCTCCATGTGAGATGAGGAAATTTTGCGATGCAGTATCTCAAGAGAAATACCACATTCCCTCTTGAAAGGCAAAAAGGTACTTGACACCCATTATTCGACTAAGTAAGTTCCCTCACACAGCCGTCCCTTTTGGAGAGGAGAACACACTTTACGGACTCAATTCGAGAGTTGCCACTATGCACATTGAAGGGCTCGAGAGGAAACCGGAAGTTCCCCTTCCAACACCAAAGGGGACCTGACTTCCCTGAAGTAACCCCAGCGAGTAACTGAGGTCCTAGTCGCAACTCGAGAAGCACCCCCAGCTTCCCGCTGCAACTTGAGAAACACCCCAAAATTACCCCTCAATGCGAGATGAGGAAATTTGGCGATGCAGCATCTCAAGAGAAATACCACATTCCCTCTGGAAAAGCAAAAAGGTACTTGACACCCTGTATTCGACTCAGAAAGTTCCCTCACACAGCCGTCCCCTTTGGAGAGGAGAACACACATTACGGACTCAATTCGAGAGGAGCCCCTGTGCACATTGAAGGGCTCGAGAGGAAACTGGAAGTTCCCATTCCAACACCAAAGGGGACCTGACTTCCCTGAAGCAACACCTGCGAGTTCCTGAGGTCCCCGTCCAAACTCGAGAAGCACCCCCAGCATCCCGCCGCAACTCGTGAGACACCCCAAAATTATCCCATCCATGCAAGATGAGGAAATTTGGCGATGCAGCATCTCAAGAGAAATACCACATTCCCTCTTGAAAGGCAAAAATGTACTTGACACCCTTTATTCGTCTCAGAAAGTTCCCTCAAACAGTCGTCCCCTTTGGAGAGGAGAACACACTTTACGGACTCAATTCGCGAGGAGCCCCTGTGCACATTGCAGGGCTCGAGAAGAACCCGGAAGTTCCCCTTCCAACACCAAAGGGGACCTGACTTCCCTGAAGCAACCCCAGCGAGTTCCTGAGGTCCCCGTCGCAACTCGAGAAGCACCCCCAGCTTCCCACCGCAACTCGAGGAACACCCCAAAATTACCCCTCCATGCGAGATGAGGAAATTTTGCCATGTAGCATCTCGAAAGAAATACCACATTCCCTCCTGAAAGGCAAAAAGGTACTTGACACCCTTTATTCGACTCAGAAAGTTCCCTCACACAGCCGTTTCCTTTGGAGAGGAGAACACACTTTACGGACTCCATTCGAGAGGATCCCCTGTGCACATTGAAGGGCTCGAGAGGAAACCGGAAATTCCCCTTCCAACACCAAAGGGGACCTGACTTAACTGAAGCAACCCCAGCCAGATCCTGGGTCCCCGTCACAACTCGAGAAGCACCCCAAGCTTCCCGCCGCAACTCGAGAAACACCTCAAAATTACACCCTCCATGCGAGTTGAGGAAATTTGACGATGCACCATCTCAAGAGAAATACCACATTCCCTCTTGAAAGGCAAAAAGGTACTTGACACCCTTTATTCGACTCAGAAAGTTCCCTCACACAGCCGTCCCCTTTGGAAAGAAGAACACACTTTACGGACTCAATTCGAGGGGAGACCCTGTGCACATTGAAGGGCTCGAGAGGAACCCGGAAGTTCCCCTTCCAACACCAAAGGGGACCTGACTTCCCTGAAGCAACCTCAGCGAGTTCCTGAGGTCCCCGTCGCAACTCGAGAAGCACCCCCAGCTTCCCGCCGCAACTCGAGAAACACCCCAAAATTATCCCCTCCATGCGAGATGAGGAAATTTGGCGATGCTGCATCTCACGAGAAATACCACATTCCCTCTGGAAAGGCAAAAAGGTACTTGACACCCTTTATTCGACTCAGAAAGTTCCCTCACACAGCCGTCATTTTTGGAGACGAGAACACACTTTACGGACTCAACTCGAGAGGAGCCCCTGTGCACATTGAAGGGCTCGAGAGGAACCCGGAAGTTCCCCTTCCAACAGCAAAGGGGACCTGACTTCCCTGAAGCAACCCCAGCGAGTTCATGAGGTCCCCGTCGCAACTCGAGAAGCACCCCCAGCTTCCCGCCGCAACTCGTGAAACACCCCAAAATTATCCCCTCCATGTGAGATGAGGAAATTTTGCGATGCAGTATCTCAAGAGAAATACCACATTCCCTCTTGAAAGGCAAAAAGGTACTTGACACCCATTATTCGACTAAGTAAGTTCCCTCACACAGCCGTCCCTTTTGGAGAGGAGAACACACTTTACGGACTCAATTCGAGAGTTGCCACTATGCACATTGAAGGGCTCGAGAGGAAACCGGAAGTTCCCCTTCCAACACCAAAGGGGACCTGACTTCCCTGAAGTAACCCCAGCGAGTAACTGAGGTCCCAGTCGCAACTCGAGAAGCACCCCCAGCTTCCCGCTGCAACTTGAGAAACACCCCAAAATTACCCCTCAATGCGAGATGAGGAAATTTGGCGATGCAGCATCTCAAGAGAAATACCACATTCCCTCTGGAAAAGCAAAAAGGTACTTGACACCCTGTATTCGACTCAGAAAGTTCCCTCACACAGCCGTCCCCTTTGGAGAGGAGAACACACTTTACGGAATCAATTCGAGAAGAACCCCTGTGCACATTGAAGGGCTCGAGAGGAAACCGGAAGTTCCCCTTCCAACAACAAAGGTTGACCTTACTTCCCTGAAGCAACACCAGCGAGTTCCTGAGGTACCCGTCGCAACTCGAGAAGCACCACCAGTTTCCAGCCGCAACTCGAGAAACACCCCAAAATTATCCCCTCCATGCGAGATGAGGAAATTTGGCGATGCTGCATCTCACGAGAAATACCACATTCCCTCTGGAAACGCAAAAAGGTACTTGACACCCTTTATTCGACTCAGAAAGTTCCCTCACACAGCCGTCATTTTTGGAGACGAGAACACACTTTACGGACTCAACTCGAGAGGAGCCCCTGTGCACATTGAAGGGCTCGAGAGGAACCCGGAAGTTCCCCTTCCAACAGGAAAGGGGACCTGACTTCCCTGAAGCAACCCCAGCGAGTAACTGAGTTCCCCGTCGCAACTCGAGAAGCACCCCCAGCTTCCCGCCTCAAAAGGGGAAACACCAAAAAATTATCCGCTCAATGTGAGATGAGGAGATTTTGCACTGCACAATTAAATAGAAATCCCACATTCCCGCTTGAAAGGCAAAAGGGCACTTGACACACTTTATGCGATTCAGATAGTTTCCTAACACCCGTACTTATTGGAGCAGAGAACACACTTCATGGACTCAAATCTAGAAGAGGACCTATTCCCATTTAAGGGCTCGAGAGTAATCTGGAAGTTCCACTTCCAAAAAAAGGGGACCTGACTTCCCTGAAGCAACACGAACGAGTTCCTGAGGTCCACGCTGCAACTCGAGAAGTACCCCCAGATCCAAGCCGAAACTCGAGATGCAACAAAATTATCCCCACAATGCGAGATGAGGAAATTTTGCTCTCCGAAATCTCAAGAGAATTCCCACATACCCGCTTGAGAGGCAAAAGGTCACTTGACACACTTTATGTGACCCAGAAAGTTCGCTCACAGAGCCGTACCCATTGGAGAGGAAAAAACACCTTTTGGACTCAACTCCAGATGAATCCGTATTCCCAATGAACGGCTCGAAAGTAAACCGGAAGTTCCCGTTCCAACACAAAAGGGGACCTGACTTCCCTGAAGCAACCCGAGCCACTTCCTGAGGTCCCCGTTGCAACTCGAGAAGCACCCCCAGCATCCCGCTGCAACTCGACAAACACCACAGAATTATCCCCTCAATGCGAGATGAGGAAATTGTGCGCTGCAGAATCTCAAGAGAAATACCACATTCCCGCTTGAAAGGCAAAAAGGTACTTGACACCCTTTATGCGACTCAGCAAGTACCCTCACACACCCGTCCCCATTGGAGAGGAGAACACACTTTATGGAATCAATTCGAGATGAAGCCCTATTCCCATTTAATGGCTGGAGAGTAAACAGGAAGTGCCCTTTGCAACACAAAAGAGGACCTGCCTTACCTGAAGAAACCCAAGCAAGTTCTTGAGGTCCACATGGCAACTCGAGAAGTACCCCAAGCTTCCTGCCGCAACTAGAGAAACACCACAAAATTATCCCCTCAATGCGAGAAGAGGAAATTTTGCGCTTCAGAATCTCAAGAGAAATACCACTATTCCCTCTTGAAAGGCAAAAAGTACTTCATACCGTTTATGCGACTCAGAAATTTCACTAATATCATTCCCCATAGGAGAGGAGAACACACTTTATGGACTCAATTCGAGATGAGGCCCTATTCCCATTTAACGGCTCCAGAGTAAACCGGAAGTTCCCCTTCCAACACAAAAGGGGACCTGACTTTCAGAAGCAACTCGAGCAAATTCCTGAGGTCCTCATCGCAACACGAGAAGTAATCCAAAATTCCCGCCACAACTTGACATACACCACAAAATTATCTCCAATGCGAGATGAGGATATTTTGCGCTGCAGAATCTCAAGAGAAATACCACATTCTCTCTTGAAAGGCAAAAGGGTACTTGACATCCTTTATGCGACTCGAAATTTCACTAACATCAGTCCCCATTGGAGAGGTGAACGAACTTTATGTGCTCAATTCAAAATGAGGCACTATTGCCAATTAACTGCTCGAGAGTAAATCGGAAGTTCCCCTTCCAACAAAAAGGGGACCTGCCTTACCTGAAGAAACCCGAGTGAGTTCCTGAGGTACGCATAGCAACTTGAGAAGTACCCCCAGCTTCCCGCCGCAACTCGAGAAACACCACAAAATTATCCCCTCAATGCAAGAATAGGAAATTTTGCGTTACAGAATCTCAAGAGAAATACCACATTCCCTCTTGAAAGGCAAAACGGTTCTTGAAACCCTTTATGCGACTCAGAAAGTTCCTTCACACAGCCGTCCTCATTGGACAGGAGAACACACTTTACGGACTCAAATGAAGATGAGGCCCTATTCCCAATAAATGGCTCGAGAGTAAACCGGAAGTTCCCCTTCCAACACCAAAGGGGACCTGACTTCCCTGAAGCAACCCAAGCGAGTTCCTGAGGTCCCCGTCGCAACTCGAGAAATACCCTAGCCTCCAGCCGCAACTCGAGAAACACCACAAAATTATCCCCTCAGTGTGAGATGAGGAAATTTTGCGCTGCAGAATCTCAAGAGAAATACCACATTCCCTCTTGAAAGGCAAAAGGACTCTTAACACCCTTTATGCGATTCAGAAAGTTCCCTCACAGCAGTGCCCATTGGAGAGGAGAACACACTTTATGGACTCAATTCGAGATGAGGACCGATTCCTACTTAACGGCTCGAGAGTGAACCGGAAGTTCCCCTTCAAACACAAAACGGCACCTGCCTTACCTGAAGAAACCCGAGCGAGTTCCTGATGTCCCCATCGCAACTCGAGAAGTACCCCCAGCTTCCCGCCGCAACTGGACATACACCACAAAATTATCACCTCAATGCGAGATGAAGAAATATTGCTCTGCAGAATCTCAAGAGAAATATCACATTCCCTCTTGAAAGGCAAAAGGGTTCTTGACTCCCTTTATGCGACTCAGAATGCTCCCTAACATCCATCCTCAGTGCAGAGGAGAGCACTCTTCATGCAGTCAAATCGAGAAGAGGCAATATTCCCATTTAAAAGCTCAAGAGTAATCAAGAAGTTCCCCTTCCAACACAAAAGGGGACTTGACTTCCCTGGAGCAACCTGAGAGAGTTCCTGAGGTTCCCGTTTCAACTCCAGAAGTATCCCCTACTTCCAACCACAACTCGAGAAACAACACAGTATTATCCCCGCAATGCGACATGAGGTAATTTTGCGCTGCAGAATCTCAAGAGAAATCCCACATTCCCGCTTGAAAGGCAAAAGGGAACTTGGCATACTTTATGCTCCTCAGAAAGTTCCCTAAAATCCATCCCCTTTGCAGAGGCATACACAATTTATGGACTCAACTCCAGAAGAGCCCCTATTCCCTTAAAGGCCTCGAGAGTAATCCGGAAGTTCCCCGTCCAGCACTAAAGGGGAACTGACTTCCCTAAAGTAACTCCAGTGGGTTCCTGAGGTCCCCGTTGAAACTCGAGAAGTACCCCCAGCTTCCCGCCGAAATTCGGGAAACACCACAAAATTATCCCCTCAATGTGAGATGAGGAAACTTTGTGCTGCTGAATCTGAAGAGAAATCCCACATTCCCAATTGAAAGGCAAAAGCATACTTGACTCCCTTTATGTCACTCAGAAAGTTCCCTAACATCCTTCCCCATTGGAGAGGAGAACACACTTTATGGACTCAACTCCAGAAGAGGCCCTATTCCCATTAAAGGGCTCGAGACTAATCCAGAAGTTCCCCTTCCAGCACAAAAGGGGACCTGACTTCCCTGAAGAAACTCGAGTGAGTTCCTGAGGTCCCCATCTAAACTCAAGAAGTACCCCCAGCGTCCCGCCGCAATTTGAGAAACACCACAAAATATTCCCCTCACTGCGAGATGAGGAAATTTTGCGCTGCAGAATCTCAAGAGAAATCCCACATTCCGGCTTGAAAGGCAAAAGGGTACTGACTCCGTTTATGCGACTCAGAATGTTCCCTAACATCCTTCCTCAGTGGAGAGGAAAACACACTTTATGGACTCAAATCGAGAAGAGGCATTTTTCCCATTTAACAGCTCGAGAGTAATCCGGAAGTTCCCCTTCCAACACAAAAAAGGACTTGACTTCCCTGAAGCAACCCGAGCGAGTTCCTGAGGTCCCCGCTGCAACTCGAGAAGTACCCCCAGCTTCCCGCAGCAACTCGAGAAACACCACAAAATTATCCCCTAAATGGGAGATGAGGAAATGTTGCGCTGCAGAATCTCAAGAGAAATCCCACATTCCCGCTTGAAAGGCAGAAGGGTACTTGACTCCCTTTAGGCGACTCAGAATGTTCCCTAACATCCATCCTCAGTGGAGAGGAGAACATAATTTATGGACTTAAATGGAGAGGAGGCAATATTCCGTTTTAACGTCTTGACAGTAATCCGGAAGTTCCCCTTCCAACACAAAAGGCGACTTGACTTCCCTGAAGCAACCCGAGCGAGTTCCTGAGGTGCCCGCCATAGCTAGAGAAGTGCCCCCTGCTTCCCACCACAACTGGAGAAACACCACAAAATTATCACCTCAATGCGAGATGAGGAAATTTTGCGCTGCAGAATCTCAAAAGAAATCCACATTACCATTGAAAGGCAAAAGCTTACTTGACACACTTTATGCCAGTCAGAAAGTTCCCTAAGCTCCGTCTCCACTGGAGAGGATATCACACTTTAGAGACTCAACTGGAGAAGAGGCCCTATTCCCATTACAGGGCTCAAAAGAATTCCGGAAGTTCCCCTTCCAGCACCAATGGCACCTGATTCCCTGAAGTAACTCGGGTAAGTTTCTGAGGTATTCGCAACTCGAGAAACACCACAAAATTATCCCCACAATGTGAGATGAGGAAATTTTGCGCTGCAGAATCTCAAGTGAAATCCCACATTTCCGCTTGAAAGGCAAAAGGTTACTTGACTCCCTTTAGGCGACTCAGAATGGGCACTAACATTTGTCCTCAGTGGAGAGGAAAACACACTTTATGGACTCAACTCCAAAAGAGGCCATATTCCCATTAAAGGGCTCAAGAGTAATCCGGAAGTTCTCCTTCCAGGAAAAAAGGGGCCTGATTTCCTGAAGTAACTCGGGTAAGTTTCTGAGGTCCCCTTCGTAACTCGAGAAACACCACAAAATATTCCCCTCACTGCGAGATGAGGAAATTTTGCGCTGCAGAATCTCAAGAGAAATCCTACATTCCGGCTTGAAAGGCAAAAGGGTACTGAGTCCGTTTATGCGACTCAGAATGTTCCCTAACATCCTTCCTCAGTGGAGAGGAAAACACACCTCATGGACTCAAATCGAAAAGAGGCAATATTCCCATTTAAAGGCTCAAGAGTAATCAAGAAGTTCCCCTTCCAACACAAAAGGGAACTTGACTTCCCTGGAGCAAAGCGAGAGAGTTCCTTAGGTTCCCGTTTCAACTCCAGAAGTATCTCCTACTTCCCACCACAACTCGAGAAACAACACAATATTATCCAATCAATGCGACATGAGGTAATTTTGCGCTACAGAATCTCAAGTGAAATTCCACATTCCCGCTTGAAAGGCAAAAGAGAACTTGGCATACTTTATGCCCCTCAGAAAGTTCCCTAAAATCCGTCCCCATTGCAGAGGCGTACTCAATTTATGGACTCAACTCCAGAAGAGACCCTATTTCCATTAAAGGGCTCGAGAGTAATCCAGAAGTTCCCCTTCCAACACCAAAGGGGACCTGACTTCCCTGAAGCAACCGCAGCGAGTTCCTGAGGTCCCCGTGGCAACTCGAGAAGCACCCCCAGCTTCCCGCCGCAACTCGAGAAACACCCCAAAATTATTCCCTCCATGCGAGATGAGGAAATTTGGCAATGCCGCATCTCAAGAGAAATACCACATTCCCTCTGCAAAGGCCAAAAGGTACTTGACACCCTTCATTCGACTCAGAATGTTCCCTCACACAGCCGTCGCCTTTGGAGAGGAGAACACACTATGGACTCAAATCGAGATGAGCCCCTGGGCACATTGAAGGGCTCGAGAGGAAACCGGAGGTTCCCCTTCCAACACCAAAGGGGACCTGACTTCCCTAAAGCAACGCCAGCGAATTCCTGAGGTCCCCGTCGCAACTCGGGAAGCACACCCAGCTTCCCGGCGCAACTCGAGAAACACACCAAAATTCTCCCCTCCATGCGAGATGAGGAAATTTGGCGATGCAGCATCTCAAGAGAAATATCACATTCCCTCTTGAAAGGCAAAAAGGTACTTGACACCCTTTATTCGACTCAGAAAGTTCCCTCACACAGCCGTCCCCTTTGGAGAGGAGAACACACTTGACGGACTCAGTTCGAGAGGAGCCCCTGTGCACATTGAAGGGTTCGAGAGGAAACTGGAAGTTCCCCTTCCAACAACAAAGGGGAAGTGACATCCCTGAAGCAACCCCAGCAGGATCTGAGGTCCCCGTCGCAACTCGAGAAGCACCCCCAGCTTCCCGCCTCAACTCGAGAAACACCCCACAATTATCCCCGCCATGCGAGATGAGTAAATTTGGTGATGCAGCATCTCAAGGGAAATACCACATTCCCTCTTGAAAGGCAAAAAGGTACTTGACACCCTTTATTCGACTCAGAAAGTTCCGTCACACAGCTGTCCCCTTTGGAGAGGAGAACACACTTTACGGACTCAATTCGAGAGGAGCCCCTGTGCACATTGAAGGGCTCGAGAAGAAACCGGAAGTTCCCCTTCCAACAGCAAAGGGGACCTGACCTCCCTGAGGCAACCCCAGCGAGTTCCTGAGATCCCCGCCGCAACTCGAGAAACACCCCAAAATTATCCCCTCCATGCGAGATGAGGAAATTTTCCGATGCAGCATTTCAAGAGAAATACCACATTACCTCTTGAAAGGCAGAAAGGTACTTGACACCCTTTATTCGACTCAGAACGTTCCCTCACACAGCCGTCCCCTTTGGAGAGGAGAACACATTTTACGAACTCAATTCGGGAGGAGCCCCTGTGCACACGAAGGGCTCGAGAGGAAACCGGAAGTTCCGTTTCCAATAGCAAAGGGGACCTGACTTCCCTGAAGCAACCCCAGCGAGTTCCTGAGGTCCCCGTGGCAAATCGGAAAGCACCACCAGCTTCCCGCCACAACTCGAGAAACACCCCAAAATTATCTCCTCCATGAGAGATGAGGAAATTTTCCGATGCACCATCTCAAGAGAGCTACCACATTCGCTCTGGAAAGGCAAAAAGTTACTTGACACCCTTTATTCGACTCAGAAAGTTCCTCACACAGCCGTCTCTTTGGAGAGGAGAACACACTTTACTGACTCATTTCGAGAGGAGCCCCTGTGCACATTGAAGGGCTCGAGAGGAACCCGGAAGTTCCCCTTCCAACACCAAAGGGGACCTGACTTCCCTGAAGCAACCACAGCGAGTTCCTGAGGTTCAAGTCGGAACTTTAGAAGCACCCCCTGCTTCCCACTGCAACGCGAGAAAAACCCAAAAATTATCCCCTCATGCGAGATGAGGAAATTTTGCGATGCAGCATCTCAAGAGAAATACCACATTCCCTCTGGAAAGGCAAAAAGGTACTTGACACCCTTTATCCGACTCATAAAGTTCCCTCACCCAGCCGTCCCCTTTGCAGACGAGAACACATTTTACGCACTCAATTCGAGAGGAGCCCCTGTGCACATTGAAAGGCTCGACAGGAAACCGGAAGATCCCCTTGCAACACCAAAGGGGACCTGACTTCCCTGAAGCAACCCCAGCGAGTTCCTGAGATCCCCGCCGCAACTCGAGAAACACCCTCAAATTATCCCCTCCATGCAAGATGAGGAAATTTTGCGATGCAGCATGTCAAGAGAAATACCACATTCCCTCTGGAAAGGCAAAAAGGTACTTGACACCCTTTATTCGACTCAGAAAGTTCGCTCACAGAGCCGTCCCCTTTGGAGAGGAGAACACACTTGACGGACTCAATTCGAGAGGAGCCCCTGTGCACATTGAAGGGCTCGAGAGGAAAATGGAAGTTCCCCTTCCAACAACAAAGGGGACGTGACTTCCCTGAAGCAACCCCAGCAGGTTCCTGAGATCCCCGTCGCAATTCGGGAAGCACACCCAGCTTCCCGCCGCAAAACGAGAAACACACCAAAATAATCCCCTTCATGCGAGATGAGGAAATTTGGCGATGCATCATCTCAAGAGAAATACCACATTCCCTCGGGAAAGGCAAAAAGGTACTTGACACCCTTTATTCGACTCAGAAAGTTCCTCACACAGCCGTCCCCTCTGGAGAGGAGAACACACTTTACGGACTCAATTCGAGAGGAGCCCCTGTGCACATTGAAGGGCTCGAGAGGAAACCGGAAGATCCCCTTCCAACACTAAAGGAGACCTGACTTCCCTGAAGCAACCCCAGCGAGTTCCTGAGGTCCCCTTCGCAACTCGAGAAGCACACCCAGCTTCCCGCCGGAACTCGAGAAACACCCCAAATTTATCCCCTCCATGCGAGATGAGGAAATTTTGCGATGCAGCATCTCAAAAGAAATACCACACTCCCTCTGGAAAGGCAAAAATGAACTTGACACCCTTTATTCGACTCAGAAAGTTCCCTCACACAGCCGTCCCCTTTGGGGAGGAGAACACACTTTACGGACTCAATTCGAGAGGAGCCCCTGTGCACATTGAAGGGCTCGAGAGGAAACCGGAAGTTCCCCTTCTAACACCAAAGGGGACCTGACTTCCCTGGAGCAACCCCAGCGAGTTCCTGAAGTCCCCGTCGCAACTCGAGCAGCACCCACAGCTTCCCGCCGCAACTCGAGAAACACCCCAAAATGATCCCCTCCATGCGAGATGAGGAAATTTGGCGATGCAGCATCTCAAGAGAAATACCACATTCCCTCTTGAAAGGCAAAAAGGTACTTGAAACACTTTATTCGACTCAGAAAGTTCCCTCACAGAGCCGTTCCCTTTGGAGAGGAGAACACATTTTACGGAGTCAATTCGAGAGGAGCCCCTGTGCACATTGAAGGGCTCGAGAGGAACCCGGAAGTTCCCCTTCCAACACCAAAGGGGGACATGACTTCCCTGAAGCAACCCCAGCGAGTTCCTGAGGTCGCATTCGCAACTCGAAAAGCACCCCCAGCTTCCTGCCACAACTCGAGAAACACCCCAAAATTATCCCCTTAATGCGAGATGAGGAAATTTTGCGATGCAGCATCTCAAGAGAAATACCACATTCAATCCGGAAAGGCAGAAAGTTACTTGAAACCCTTTATTCGACTCAGAAAGTTCCCTCACAAAGCCGTCCCCTTTGGAGAGGAGAACACACTATATGGACTCAATTCGAGAGGAGCCCCTGTGCACATAGAAGGGCTCGAGAGGAAACCGGCTGTTCCCCTTCCAACACCAAAGGGGACCTGACTTCCCTGAAGAAACCTCAGTGAGTTCCTGAGGTCCCCGTGGCAACTCGAGAAGCACACCCAGCTTCCCGCCGCAACTCGAGTAACACCCCAAAATTATCCCCTCCATGCGAGATGAGGAAATTTGGCGATGCAGCATCTCAAGAGAAATACCACATTCCCTCGGGAAAGGCAAAAAGGTACTTGACACCCTTTATTCGACTCAGAAAGTTCCCTCACACAGCCGTCCCCTTTGGAGAGGAGAACACACTTGACGGACTCAATTCGAGAGGAGCCCCTGTGCACATTGAAGGGCTCGAGAGGAAACCGGAATTTCCCTTCCAACACCATAGGGGACCTGACTTCCCTGAAGCAACACCAGCGAGTTCCTGACGTCCCCGTCGCAACTCGAGAAGCACCCCCAAGTTCCCGCCGCAACTCGAGAAACACCCCAAAATTATCCCCTTCATGCGAGATGAGGAAATTTGGTGATGCAGCATCTCAAGAGAAATACCACACTCCCTCTGGAAAGGCAAAAATGAACTTGACACCCTTTATTCGACTCAGAAAGTTCCCTCACACAGCCTTACCCTTTGGAGAGGAGAACACTCTTTATGGACTCAATTCGAGAGGAGTCCCTGTGCACATTGAAGGGTTCGAGATGAAACCGGAAGTTCCCCTTCCAACACCAAAGGGGACCTGACTTCCCTGAAGCAACCCCAGCGAGTTCCTCAGGTCCCCGTCACAACACGAGAAGCACCCCCGGCTTCCCGCCGCAACTATAGAAACACCCCAAAGTTATCCCCTCCATGCGAGATGAGGAAATTTTCCGTTGCAGCATCTCAAGAGAAATACCATATTCCCTCTTGAAAGGCAAAAAGGTACTTGACACCCTTTATTCGACTCCGAAAGTTCCCTCACACAGCCTTCCCCTTTGGAGAGGAGAACACACTTTACGGACTCAATTCGAGAGGAGCCCCTGTGCACATTGAAGGGCTCGAGAGGAACTCGGAAGTTCCCTTTCTAACACGAAAGGGGACCTGACTTCCCTGGAGCAACCCCAGCGAGTTCCTGAGGTCCCCGTCGCAACTAGAGAAGCACCCCCAGCTTCCCGCTGCAACTCGAGAAACACCCCAAATTTATCACCTCTATGCGAGATGAGGAAATTTGGCGATGCAGCATCTCAAGAGAAATACCACTCTCCCTCTGGAAAGGCAAAAATGAACTTGACACCCTTTATTCGACTCAGAAAGTTCCCTCACACAGCAGTCACCTTTGGGGAGGAGAACACACTTTATGGACTCAATTCGTGAGGAGCCCCTGTGCACAATGAGGGGCTCGAGATGAAACCGGAAGTTCCCCTTCCAACACCAAAGGGGACCTGACTTCCCTGAAGCAACCCCAGCGAGTTCCTGAGGTCCCCGTCACAACACGAGAAGCACCCCCAGCTTCCCGCCGCAACTCGAGAAACACCCCAAAATTAACCCCTCCATGCGAGATGAGGAAATTTTCCGATGCAGCATCTCAAGAGAAATACCATATTCCCTCTTGAAAGGCAAAAAGGTACTTGACACCCTTTATTCGACTCCGAAAGTTCCCTCACACAGCCGTCCCCTTTGGACAGGAGAACACACTTTACGGACTCAATTCGAGAGGAACCCCTGTGGACATTGAACGGCTCGAGAGGAAACCGGAAATTCCCCTTCCAAAAACAAAGGGGACCTGAATTCCCTGAAGCAACCCGAGCGAGTTCCTGAGTTCCCCGTCGCAACTCGTGAAGCTCCCCCAGCTTCCCGCCGCAACTCGAGAAACACCCCAAAATTATCCCCTCCATGCGAGATGAGGAAATTTTGCGATGCAGCATCTCAAGAGAAATACCACATTCAATATGGAAAGGCAAAAAGTTTCTTGACACCCTTTATTTGTCTCAGAAAGTTCCCTCACAGAGCCGTCCCCTTTGGAGAGGAGAACACACTTTACGGACTCAATTCGAGAGGAGCCCCTGTGCACATTGAAGGGCTCGAGAGGAACCCGGAAGTTCCCCTTGCAACACCAAAGGGGACCTGACTTCCGTGAAGCAACCCCAGCGAGTTCCTACGTTCCCCGTCGAAACCCGAGAACCACCCCAAAATAATCCCCTCCATGCGAGATGAGGAAATTTGGCGATGCAGCATCTTAAGAGAAATACCACATTCCCTCTTGAAAGGCAAAAAGGTTCTTGACACCCCTTATTCGACTCAGAAAGTTCCCTGACACAGCCGTCCCCTGTGTAGAGGAGAACACACATTAAGGACTCAATTCGAGAGGAGACCCTGTGCACATTGAAGGGCTCGAGAGGAAACCGGGAGTCCCCTTCCAACAGCAAATTGGACCTGACTTCCCTGAAGTACCCCCAGCGAGTTCCTGAGGTCCCCGTCGCAATTCGGGAAGCACCCACAGCTTCCCACTGCAACTCGAGTAACACTCCAAAATTATCCACTCCATGCGAGATGAGGAAATTTGGCGATGCAGCATCTCATGAGAAATACCACATTACTTCTGGAAAGGCAAAAAGGTACTTAACACCCTTTATTCGACTCAGAAAGTTCCCTCACACAGCCGTCCCCTTTGGAGAGGAGAACACACTTTATGGACTCAATTCGAGAGGAGCCCCTGTGCACATAGAAGGGCTCGAGAGGAAACCGGCTGTTCCCCTTCCAACACCAAAGGGGACCTGACTTCCCTGAAGAACCCCAGCGAGTTCCTGAGGTCCCGTCGCACTTCGGGAAGCACCCCCAGCTTCCAGCCGCAAATCGAGAAACACCCTAAAATTATCCCCTCCATGAGAAATGAGGAAATTTGGCGATGCAACATCTCAAGAGAAATATCACATTCCCTCTTGAAAGGCAAAAAGGTATTCGACACCTTTATTCGACTCAGAAAGTTCTCTCACACAGCCGTCCCCATTGGAGAGGAAAACACACTTTACGGACTCAATTCGAGAGGAGCCCCTGTGCACATTGAAGGGCTCGAGAGGAACTTGGAAGTTCCCCTTCAAACAGCAAAGGGGACCTGACTTCCCTGAAGCAACACCAGCGAGTTCCTGAGGTCCCCGTCGTAACTCGGGAAGCATAACCAGCTTCCCGCCGTAACTTGAGAAACACCACAAAATTATCCCCTCCATGCGAGATGAGGAAATTTTGCGATGCAGCATCTCAAGAGAGATACCTCATTCGCTCTGGAAAGGCAAAAAGGTACTTGACACCCTTTATTCGACTCAGAAAGTTCCCTCACACAGCCGTCCCCTTTGGAGAGGAAAACACACTTTTCGGACTCAATTCGAGAGGAGCCCCGGTGCACATTGAAGGGATCGAGAGGAAACCGGAAGTTCCCCTTCCAACACCAAAGGGGACCTGAGTTCCCTGAAGCAACCCCAGCGAGTTCCTGAGGTCCCCGTCGCAACTCGAGAAGCACCCCCAGATTCCCGCCCCAACTCGAGAAACACCACTAAATTATCCCCTCCATGCGAGATGAGGAAATTTGGCGATGCAGCATCTCACAAGAAATACCACATTCCCTCTGGAAAGACAAAAAGGTACTTGACACCCTTTATTCGACTCAGAAAGTTCCCTCACACAGCCGTCCCCTTTGGAGAGGAGAACACACTTTAAGGACTCAATTCGAGAGGAGCCCCTGTGCACATTGAAGGGCTCGAGAGGAAACCGGAAGTTCCCCTTCCAACACCAAAGGGGACCTGACTTCCCTGAAGCAACCCCAGCGAGTTCCTGAGGTCCCCGTGGCAACTCGAGAAGCAACCCCAGCTTCCGGCCTCAACTCGAGAAAAACCCCAAAATTATCCCCTCCATGCGAGATGAGGAAATTTGGCGATGCAGCATCTCAAGAGAAATTCCACATTACTTCTGGAAAGGCAAAAAGGTACTTGACACCCTTTATTCGACTCAGAAAGTTCCCTCACACAGCCGTCCCCTTTGGAGAGGAGAACACACTTTATGGACTCAATTCGAGAGGAGCCCCTGTGCACATAGAAGGGCTCGAGTGGAAACCGGCTGTTCCCCTTCCAACACCAAAGGGGACCTGACTTCCCTGAAGCAACCCCAGCGAGTTCCTGAGATCCCTGCCGCAACTCGAGAAACACCCCCAAATTATCCCCTCTATGCAAGATGAGGAAATCTTGCGATGCAGCATGTCAAGAGAAATACCACATTTCCTCTGAAAAGGCAAAAAGGTACTTGACAGCCTTTATTCGACTCAGAAAGTTCCCTCACACAGCCTTCCCCTTTGGAGAGGAGAACACACTTGACGGACTTAATTCGAGAGGAGCCCCTGTGCACATTGAAGGGCTCGAGAGGAAACTGGAATTTCCCCTTCCAACAACAAAGGGGACGTGACTTCCCTGAAGCAACCTCAGCAGGTTCCTGAGATCCCCGTCGCAATTCGGGAAGCACACCCAGCTTTCCGCCTCAAAACGAGAAACACACCAAAATAATCCCCTTCATGCGAGATGAGGAAATTTGGCGATGCATCATCTCAAGAGAAATACCACATTCCCTCGGGAAAGGCAAAAAGGTACTTGACACCCTTTATTCGACTCAGAAAGTTCCTCACACAGCCGTCCCCTTTGCTGAGGAGAACACATTTTTCGCACTCAATTCGAGAGGAGCCCCTGTGCACATTGAAGGTTCGAGAGGAAACCGGAAGTTTCCCTTGCAACACCAAAGGGGACCTGACTTCCCTGAAGCAACCCCAGCGAGTTCCTGAGATCCCCGCCGCAACTCGAGAAACACCCCAAAATTATCCCCTCCATGCAAGATGAGGAAATTTTGCGATGCAGCATGTCAAGAGAAATACCACATTCCCTCTAGAAAGGCAAAAGTACTTGAAACCATTTATTGGACTCAGAAAGTTCTCTCACACAGCCGTCCCCTTTGGAGAGGAGAACACACTTTACGGACTCAATTCGAGAGGAGCCCCTGTGCACATTGAAGGGCTCGAGAGGAAAAAGGAAGATCCCCTTCCAACAATAAAGGGGACGTGACTTCCCTGAAGGAACCCCAGAGAGTTCCTGAGGTCCCCTTCGCAACTCGAAAAGCACCCCCAGCTTCCTGCCACAACTCGAGAAACACCCCAAAATTATCCCCTTAATGCGAGATGAGGAATTTTGCGATGCAGCATCTCAAGACAAATACCACATTCCCTCTACAAAGGCAAAAAGGTACTTGACACCCTTTATTCGACTCAGAAAGTTCCCTCACACAGCCGTCCCCTTTGGAGAGGAGAACACACTTGACGGACTCAATTCGAGAGGAGCCCTAGTGTACATTGAAGGGCTCGAGAGGAAACCGGAAGTTACCTTCCAACAACATAGGGGACCTGACTTCCCTGAAGCAACCCCAGCGAGTTCCTGACGTCCCCGTCGAAACTCGAGAAGCACCCCCAGCTTCCCGCCGCAACTCGAGAAACACCCCAAAATTATCCCCTCCATGCGAGATGAGGAAATTTTCCGACGCAGCATCTCAAGAGAAATACCATATTCCCTCTTGAAATGCAAAAAGGTACTTGACACCCTTTATTCGACTCCGAAAGTTCCCTCACACAGCCTTCCCCTTTGGAGAGGAGAACACACTTTACGGACTCAATTCGAGAGGAGCCCCTGTGCACATTGAAGGGCTCGAGAGGAACTCGGAAGTTCCCCTTCTAACACCAAAGGGGACCTGACTTCCCTGGAGCAACCCCAGCTAGTTCCTGAAGTCCCCTTCGCAACTCGAGAAGCACCCCCAGCTTCCCGCCCCAACTCGAGAAACACCCCAAAATTATCCCCTCCATGCAAGATGAGGAAATTTGGAGATGTAGCATCTCAAGAGAAATACCACACTCCCTCTGGAAAGGCAAAAATGTACTTGACACCCTTTATTCGACTCCGAAAGTTCCCTCACACAGCAGTACCCTTTGGAGAGGAGAACACACTTTACTTACTCAGTTCGAGAGGAGCCCCTGTGCACATTGAAGAGCTCGAGAGGTAACCGGAAGTTCCCCTTCCAGCACCAAAGGGGAACTGAATTCCCTGAAGAAACCCCAGCAAGTTCCTGAGGTCCCCGTCGCAACTCGAGAAGAACCCCCAGCTTCCCACCGGAACTCGAGTAACACCCCAAAATTATCCCCTCCATGCGAGATGAGGAAATTTGGCGATGGTGAATCTCAAGAGAAATACCACATTCCCTCTTGAAAGGCAAAAAAGTACTTGACACCCTTTATTCGACTCAGAAAGTTCCCTCCCACAGCCGTCCCCTTTGGAGAGGAGAACACACATTATGGACTCATTTCGAGAGGAGCCCCTGTGCACATTGAAGGGCTCGAGAGGAAACCGGAAGTTCTCCTTCCAACACCAAAGGGGACCTGACTTCCCTGAAGCAACCCCAGCGAGTTCCTGAGGTCCCCGTCGCAACTCGAGAAGCACCACCAGCTTCCCACCGCAACTCGAGAAACGCCCCAAAATTATCCCCTCCATGCGAGATGAGGATATTTTGCGATGCAGCATCTCAAGAGAAATACCACATTCCCTCTGGAAAAGCAAAAAGGTACTTGACAGCCTTTATTCGACTCAGAAAGTTCCCTCACACAGCCGTCCCCTTTGGAGAGGAGAACACACTTTATGGACTCAATTCGAGAGGAGCCCCTGTGCACTTTGAAGGGCACGAGAGGAAACCGGAAGTTCCCCTTCCAATACCAAAGGGGACCTGACTTCCCTGAAGCCACCCCAGCGAGTTCCTGAGGTCCCGGTCGCAACTCGAGAAGCACCCGCAGCTTTCCGCCAGAACTCGAGAAACACCCGAAAATTATCCCCTCCACGCGAGATGAGGAAATTTGGCGATGCAGCATCTCAAGAGAAATACCACATTCCCTCTTGAAAGGCAAAAAGGTACTTGACACCCTTTATTCGACTCAAAAAGTTCCCTCACACAGCCGTCCCCGATGGAGAGGAGAACAAACTTGACGGACTCAATTCGAGAGGAGCCCCTGTGCACATTGAAGGGCTCGAGAGGAAATTGGAAGTTCCCCTTCCAACAACAAAGGGGACGTGACTTCCCTGAAGCAAAACCAGTAGGTTCCTGGGGTCCCCGTCGCAACTCGGGAAGCACCCACAGCTTCCCGCCGCAACTCGAGAAACACCCCAAAATTATCCCCTCCATGCGAGATAAGGAAATTTTGCGATGCAGCATCTCAAGAGAAATACCGCATTCCCTCTTGAAAGGCAAAAAAGTACTTGACACTCTTTATTCGACTCAGAAAGTTCCCTCACACAGCCATCCCCTTTGGAGAGGATAACACACTTTAAGGGCTCAATTCGACAGGAGCCCCTGTGCACAATGAAGGGCTCGAGAGGAAACCGGAAGTTCCCCTTCCAACATCAAAGGGGACCTTACTTCCCTGAAGCAACTCCAGCGAGTTCCTGAGGTCCCCGTCGCAACTCGCGAAGCACACCCAGCTTCGCGCCGCAATTCGAGAAACACCCCAAAATAATCCCCTCCATGCGAGATGATGATATTTTGTGATGAAGCATCTCAAGAGAAATACCACATTCCCTCTGGAAAGGCAAAAATGTACTTGAAACCCTTTATTCGACTCAGAAAGTTCCCTCAAACAGCCGTCCCCTTTGCAGAGGAGAACACACTTTACGGACTCGTTCCAGAGGAGACGCTGTGCACATTGAAGGGCTCGAGAGAAAAACGGAAGATCCCCTTCCAACACCAAAGGGGACCGGACTTCACTGAAGCACCTCCAGAGAGTTCCTGAGGTCCCTGTCGCAACTCGAGAAGCACCCCCAGCTTTCCGCCGCAACCTGAGAAACACCCCAAAATTATCCGCTCCATGCGAGATGAGGAAATTTTGCGATGCAGCATCTCAGGAGAAATACCACATTCCCTCTGGAAAGGGAAAAAGGTACTTGACACCCTTTTTTCGACTCAGAAAGTTCCCTCACCCAGCCGTCCCCTTTGGAGACGAGATCACATTTTACGCACTCAATTTGAGAGGAGCCCCTGTGCACATTGAAGGGCTCGAGAGGAAACCGGAAGTTCCCCTTGCAACACCAAAGGGGACCTGACTTCCCTGAAGCAACCCCAGCGAGTTCCTGAGATCCCCACCGCAACTCGAGAAACAACCCAAAATTATCCCCTCCATCCGAGATGAGGAAATTTTGCGATGCAGCATGTCAAGAGAAATACCACATTCCCTGTAGAAAGGCAAAAAGGTACTTGAAACCATTTATAGGACTCACAAAGTTCCCTCACACAGCCGTCCCCTTTGGAGAGGAGAACACAATTTACGGACTCAATTCGAGAAGAGCCCCTGTGCACATTGAAGGGCTCGAGAGGGAACCGGAAGTTCCCCTTCCAACACCAAAGGTCATCTGAATTCCCGGAAGCAACCCCAGCGAGTTCCTGAGGTCCCCGTTGCAACTCGGGAAGCACACCCAGCTTCCCGCTGCAACTCGAGAAACACCCCAAAATTATCCCCTCCATGCGAGATGAGGAAATTTGGCGATGCAGCATCTCAAGAGAAATATCACATTCCCTCTTGAAAGGCAAAAATGTACTCGACAAACTTTATTCGACTCAGAAAGTTCCCTCACACAGCCGTCCCCTTTGGAGAGTTGAACACACTTTACGGACCCAATTCGAGAGGAGGCCCTGTGCACATTGAAGGGCTCGAGAGAAAACTGTAATTTCCCCTTCCAACACCAAAGGGGACCTTATTTCCCTGAAGCAACCCCAGCGAGTTCCTGAGGTCCCCTTCGCAACTCGAAAAGCACCCCCAGCTTCCTGCCGCAACTCGAGAAACACACCAAAATTATCCCCTCCATGCGAGATGAGAAAATTTGGCGATGCAGCATCTCATGAGAAATAGCACATTCCCTCTGGAAAGGCAAAAAGGTACTTGACACCCTTTATTCGACTCAGAAAGTTCCCTCACAAAGCCTTCCCCTTTGGAGAGAAGAACACACTTTACGGACTCAGTTCGAGAGGAGCCCCTGTGCACATTGAAGGGCTCGAGAGGAAACCGGAAGTTCCCCTTCGAACACCAAATGTGACCTGACTTCCCTGAAGCAACCCCAGAGAGTTCCTGAGGTCCCTGTCGCAACTTTAGTAGCGCCCCCAGCTTCGCGCCCCAACTCGAGAAATACCCCAAAATTATCCCCTCCATGCGAGATGAGGAAATTTGGCGATGCAGCATCTCAAGAGAAATACCACATTCCCTCTGGAAAGGCAAAAAGGTACTTGACACCCTTTATTCGACTCAGAAAGTTCCCTCACACAGCCGTCCCCTTTGGAGAGGAGAACACACTTGACGGACTCAATTCGAGAGAAGCTCCTGTGCACATTGAAGGGCTCGAGATGAAACCGGAAGTTCCCCTTCCAACACCAAAGGGGACCTGACTTCCCTGAAGCAACGACAGCGAGTTCCTGAGGTCCACGTCGCAACTCGAGAAGCACCCCCAGCTTCCCGCCGCAACTCGAGAAACACACCAAAATTATCCCCTCCATGCGAGATGAGGTAATTTTGCGTTGCAGCATCTCAAGAGAAATACCACATTCCCTCTAGAAAGGAAAAAAGGTACTTGACACCCTTTATTCTACTGAGAAAGTTCCCCCACACAGCCGTACCCGTTGGAGAGGAGAACACACTTTACGGACTCAATTCGAGAGGAGCCACTGTGCACATTGAAGGGCTCGAGAAGAAACCGGAATTTCCCCTTCCAACACCAAAGGGGACCTGACTTCCCTGAAGGAACCCCAGCGAGTTCCTGAGGTCCTCGTCGCAACTGGAGAAGCACCGCAAGCTTCCCACCGCAACACGAGGAACACCCGAAAATTATCCCCTCCATGCGAGATGAGGAAATTTGGCGATGCAGCATCTCAAGAGAAATACCACATTCCCTTTGAAAAGGCAAAAAGGTACTTGACACCCTTGATTCGACTCAGAAAGTTCCCTCACACAGCCGTCCCCTTTGGAGAGGAGAACACACTTTACGGACTCAATTCAAGAGGAGCCCCTGTGCACATTGAAGGGCTCGAGAGGAAACCGGAAGTTCCCCTTCAAACACCAAAGGGGACCTGACTTCCCTGAAGCAACCGCAGCGAGTTCCTGAGGTCCCCGTCGCAACTCGAGAAGCACCCCCAGCTTCCCGCCGCAACTCGAGAAACACCCCAAAATTATCACCTCCATGAGAGATGAGGAAATGTGGCGATGCAGCACTTCAAGGGAAATACCACATTCCCTCTTGAAAGGCAAAAAGGTACTTGACACCCTTTATTCGACTCAGAAATTTCCCTCACACAGCCGTCCCCTTTGGAGAGGAGAACACACTTTACCGACTCAATTCGAGAGGAGCCCCTGTGCACATGAAGGGCTCGAGAGGAAAACGGAATTTCCCCTTCCAACATCAAAGGGGACCTGACTTCCCTGAAGCAACCCAAGCAAGTTCCTGAGGTCCCCGTTCCAACTCGAGAAGCACACCCAGCTTCGTGCCGCAACTCGTGAAACACCCCAAAATTATACCCTCCATTCGAGATGAGGAAATTTTCCGATGCAGCATCTCAAGAGAAATACCACACTCCCTCCGGAAAGGCAAAAATGTACTTGACACCCTTTATTCGACTCAGAAAGTTCCCTCACACAGCCGTCCCCTTTGGAGAGGAGAACACACTTTACGGACTCTATTCGAGAGGAGCCCCTGTGCACATTGAAGGGCTCGAGAGGAAACCGGAAATTCCCCTTCCAAAACCAAAGGGGACCTGAGTTCCCTGAAGCAACCCCAGAAGTTCCTGAGGTCCCCGTCGCAACTCGAGAAGCTCCCCCAGCTTCCCGCGGCAACTCGACAAACACCCCCAAATTATCCCCTCCATGCGAGATGAGGAAATTTTGCGATGCAGCATCTCAAGAGAAATACCACATTCAATCTGGAAAGGCAAAAATATCTTGACACCCTTTATTTGACTCAGAAAGTTCCCTCACACAGCCATCCCCTTTGGAGAGGAGAACACACTTTAGGGACTCAATTCGAGAGGAGCCCCTGTGCACATTGAAGGGCTCGAGAGGAAACCGGAAGTTTCCCTTCCAACACCAAAGGGGAACTGACTTCCCTGAAGCAACGCCAGCGAGTTCCCGAGGTCCCCGTAACAACTCGAGTAGCACCCCCAGCTTCTCGCCGCAACTCGAGAAAAACCCCAAAATTATCCCCTCCATGCGAGATGAGGAAATTTGGCGATGCAGCATCTCACGAGAAATACCATATTCCCTCTGGAAAGGCAAAAAGGTACTTGACACCCTTTATTCGACTCAGAAAGTCCCCTCAAACACCCGTCCCCTTTGGAGAGGAGAACACACTTTACGGACTCAATTCGAGAGGAGCCCCTCTGCACATTGAAGGGCTCGAGAGTAAACCGGAAGTTCCCCTTCCAACACCAAAGGAGACTGACTTCCCTGAAGCAACCCCAGCGATTTCCTGAGGTCCCCGTCGCAACTCAAGAAGCACCCCCAGCTTCCCGCCGCAATTTGGGAAACACCCCAAAATTATCCCCTCCATGCGAGATGAGGAAATTTGGCGATGCAGAATCTCAAGAGAAATACAACATTCCCTCTGGAAAGGCAAAACGGTACTTGACACCCTTTATTCAACTCAGAAAGTTCCCTCACACAGCTGTCCCCTTTGGAGAGGAGAACACACTTTACAGACTCAAATCGAGAGGAGCCCCTGTGCTCATTGAAGGGCTTGAGAGGAAACCGGAAGTTCCCCTTCCAACACCAAAGGAGACTGATTTCCCTGAAGCAACCCCAGCGATTTCCTGAGGTCCCCGTCGCAACTCGAGAAGCACCCCCAGCTTCCCGCCGCAACTCGAGAAACACCCCAAAATTATCCCCTCCATCCGAGATGAGGAAATTTTGCGATGCAGCATGTCAAGAGAAATACCACATTCACTGTAGAAAGGCAAAAAGGTACTTGAAACCATTTAATGGACTCACAAAGTTCCCTCACACAGCCATCCCCTTTGGAGAGGAGAACACAATTTACGGACTCAATTCGAGAAGAGCCCCTGTGCACATTGAAGGGCTCGAGAGGAAACCGGAAGTCCCCTTCCAACACCAAAGGTCACCTGAATTCCCGGAAGCAACCCCAGGGAGTTCCTGAGGTCCCAGTTGCAACTCGGGAAGCACACCCAGCTTCCCGCTGCAACTCGAGAAACACCCCAAAATTATCCCCTCCATGCGAGATGAGGAAATTTGGCGATGCAGCATCTCAAGAGAAATATCACATTCCCTCTAGAAAGGCAAAAATGTACTCGACAAACTTTATTCGACTCAGAAAGTTCCCTCACACAGCCGTCCCCTTTGGAGAGTTGAACACACTTTACGGACTCAATTCGAGAGGAGGCCCTGTGCACATTGAAGGGCTCGAGAGGAAACCGTAATTTCCCCTTCCAACACCAAAGGGTACCTGATTTCCGTGAAGCAACCCCAGCGAGTTCCTGAGGTCCCCTTCGCAACTCGAAAAGCACCCCCAGCTTCCCGCCGCAACTCGAGAAACACCCCAAAATTATCCCCTCCATGCGAGTTGAGAAAATTTGGCGATGCAGCATCTCATGAGAAATAGCACATTCCCTCTGGAAAGGCAAAAAGGTACTTGATACCCTTTATTCGACTCAGAAAGTTCCCTCACACAGCCGTCCCCTTTGGAGAGGAGAACACACTTTACGGACTCAGTTCGAGAGGAGCCCCTGTGCACATTGAAGGGCTCGAGAGGAAACCGGAAGTTCCCCTTCGAACACCAAATGTGACCTGACTTCCCTGAAGCAACCCCAGAGAGTTCCTGAGGTCCCCGTCGCAACTCTAGTAGCGCCCCCAGCTTCCCGCCCCAACTCGAGAAATACCCCAAAATTATCCCCTCCATGCGAGATGAGGAAATTTGGCGATGAAGCATCTCAAGAGAAATACCACATTCCCTCTTGAAAGGCAAAAAGGTACTTGACACCCTTTATTCGACTCAGAAAGTTCCCTCACACAGCCGTCCCATTTGGAGAGGAGAACACACTTGACGGACTCAATTCGAGAGAAGCTCCTGTGCACATTGAAGGGCTCGAGATGAAACCGGAAGTTCCCCTTCCAACACCAAAGGGGACCTGACTTCCCTGAAGCAACGACAGCGAGTTCCTGAGGTCCCCGTCGCAACTCGAGAAGCACCCCCAGCTTCCCGCCGCAACTCGAGAAACACACCAAAATTATCCCCTCCATGCGAGATGAGGTAATTTTGCGTTGCAGCATCTCAAGAGAAATACCACATTCCCTCTAGAAAGGAAAAAAGGTACTTGACACCCTTTATTCTACTCAGAAAGTTCCCCCACACAGCCGTACCCGTTGGAGAGGAGAACACACCTTACGGACTCAATTCGAGAGGAGCCACTGTGCACATTGAAGGGCTCGAGAAGAAACCGGAATTTCCCCTTCCAACACCAAAGGGGACCTGACTTCCCTGAAGGAACCCCAGCGAGTTCCTGAGGTCCTCGTCGCAACTGGAGAAGCACCTCCAGCTTGCCACCGCAACACGAGGAACACCCCAAAATTATCCCCTCCGTGCGAGATGAGGAAATTTGGCGATGCAGCATCTCAAGAGAAATACCACATTCCCTTTGAAAAGGCAAAAAGGTACTTGACACCCTTTATTCGACTCAGAAAGTTCCCCCACACAGCCGTCCCCTTTGGAGAGGAGAACACACTTTACGGACTCAATTCGAGAGGAGCCCCTGTGCACATTGAAGGGCTCGAGAGGAAACCGGAAGTTCCCCTTCAAACACCAAAGGGGACCTGACTTCCCTGAAGCAACCGCAGCGAGTTCCTGAGGTCCCCGTCGCAACTCGAGAAGCACCCCCAGCTTCCCGCCGCAACTCGAGAAACACCCCAAAATTATCACCTCCATGAGAGATGAGGAAATGTGGCGATGCAGCACTTCAAGGGAAATACCACATTCCATCTTGAAAGGCAAAAAGGTACTTGACACCCTTTATTCGACTCAGAAATTTCCCTCACACAGCCGTCCACTTTGGAGAGGAGAACACACTTTACGGACTCAATTCGGGAGGAGCCCCTGTGCACATGAAGGGCTCGAGAGGAAAACGGAATTTCCCCTTCCAACATCAAAGGGGACCTGACTTCCCTGAAGCAACCCAAGCAAGTTCCTGAGGTCCCCGTTCCTACTCGAGAAGCACACCCAGCTTCCTTCCGCAACTCGTGAAACACCCCAAAATTATCCCCTCCATGCGAAATGAGGAAATTTGGCGATGCAGCATCTCAAGAGAAATACCACATTCCCTCTGGAAAGGCAAAAAGGTACTTAACACCCTTTATTCGACTCAGAAAGTTCCCTCACACAGCCGTCCCCTTTGGAGAGAAGAACAGACTTAACGGACTCAATTCGAGAGGAGCCCCTGTGCACATTGAATGGCTCGAGAGGAAACCGTCTGTTCCCCTTCCAACAAATGCGGACCTGAATTCCCTGAAGAAACCTCAGCGAGTTCCTGAGCTCGCCGTCGAAACTCGAGAAGCACCCCCAGCTTCCCGCCACAACTCGAGAAACACCCCAAAATTATACCCTCCATTCGAGATGAGGAAATTTTCCGATGCAGCATCTCAAGAGAAATACCACACTCCCTCCGGAAAGGCAAAAATGTACTTGACACCCTTTATTCGACTCAGAAAGTTCCCTCACACAGCCGTCCCCTTTGGAGAGGAGAACACACT